>NC_136790.1:7024869-7044869 GCF_951216825.1 Electrona antarctica
CATTTTAAAATGGGCTACTTCAAATAGCCGATCTACATCGACACATTGTGATCTTGTACTTGTAGATTGACAATTTGAACTATTAACAAAGATGTTTTTATTTGACGGGCGCTAGCCCCTCTTATGCCCAGCTTTGTGTGTCTGTGTGTGTACCCAATAGAGATGATTTGATTGGCTGAGGGCTTAAAAAGTGAAGATAAAAAGTGAGGACGCCAAAAGTGATTGGCCGGAATGTGATGATGTATTGTATGATGTTCCAACACATGATGATACGAGCGCCCCTCACTTCACACGAGTGTGATTTTTTCTTCTTCTTCAAAGTAAAATAAATAAATAAATAACGGCGAAGAGGTCAATAGTGACAATAGTGTTGTGGTTCTCAACCCAAACCCTAAAGCAGGGGTACCCATGGCCATGTACTGTTTTTAGACTTGAAAGCTACTTTCAAAATTGAAGGGGGTTGTGTGCTGTTGTGCTGCTGTCTGCTAGGCCTCATGTTTTCAGCCAGCCACTCTGAAGACTAGGTGAAGAGAAATACTGTGAATGAATTTGATGTGCTTTGGGCTAAAGTCAACTAGATATGTGGTTGAATTTATGTGTACATGATATGGTACAAGTGTACTTTGGCATATTCATACTGGCTGAGGGTTACACTGTATCACCTGTTAATGTTACTATGGTAAGTGTACACACAGAGTGACAAGTAATTTGTACTGAACAGTAACAGATTTATTCTGCTTTATGCAGATTGGTTATTTGTGAGGTTGATTCTGTTCATCCACTGAATCAGCCTAATTGATCAACGAGCTAAAGATTCCAATCAGCTGGTCATCTCTCATTGGTGAGGAGCTATTGAGGGGGCAAACATGTCCACCGTAAGATGAACCTAAATAGGTTTGAATGGGGTTTCTAGGTGTAAGTATGTGGGACTAGTAGCATGCCAAAGTTATACATTTCTCACATTTGGTTCCAGCCTGATTCACTACGTTCCGTGGATTTTCTCCCCACAAAAACAAATCCACTGAACGTAGTGAATAAGGCTGGAATCCAGTTTAGCAGAATCCGCTCTACAAGTCATATGATGACCTCACCTATCACCTACAGCAGGGGTTCTCAACGTTTTTGGCCGGGGACCCCCGGAAATGCTTTGGCAATGTCTCGGGACCCCCGCCCCGCCCCCTCCCGACCCCCAATATAAATTGACTGCTACAATAACCTTAAACAATTTTTGGCGGGAACCCCTTTTGGTGTTTTAAGCATTGTTATAATTTAGCTATTTAAAAATAGCAGATCTACAAGCTCATAGCGCGCCACCGAGTGGCGCGCTACGAGCTTGTAGGTCTGCTATTTTTGAAAAATCGTGAAAATAAAATTTAAAAACAAAATCTTTTTTTTTTTTTTTAATAATTTGGGGACCCCCTAAAATAATTTGGCGACCCCCCGAGGGGTCGCGACCCACGGGTTGAGAACCCCTGACCTATCACTGTCTTTTGTTTGTTTATAGGTTCTGTCTTTAGCACAGCACTGCAGCACAGGCATGTTCCCATGTCACAATGGAGAGTGTGTTCCTCAGCGCTATGTCTGTGATCATGACGATGATTGCGGAGACAGAAGTGATGAGCAGGACTGCAGTATGTACCCTCCCACTCTCTTCTCTTCTTCCTTGTCTCTTTTTCCTTATTTATATTATTTTTTATTCATAGTGCAAACGTTATGACAGCTTCAGTGTTGAACATTCAGTTCCCACTACACTCTTTGTTTTCCCTTTTGAGCTGCCAAACAGACATACCTTTTCCTGGGACAGCAACGTTTATTTTTGCCTGGATAGATGCTCTCTTAAACTGGACTTGGCCTGACCTTTACTATGTGTTTACCTCCTCTCTCTCATGGCAGCATACCCCACTTGTAGAGGGAGATACTTCACCTGCCCCAGTGGCCGCTGTATCCATCAAGTGTGGCTGTGTGATGGAGAAGATGACTGCGAGGACAATGCAGATGAAAAAGGCTGTGGTACGGATTCTTTAAAGCAATACGGCCCTTCAAATACCTAGCACATGTTCAATATTGGACATAGAGCCCCTGAACATTTGGTGGAATGGGTAGGAAATCCGAGCGATCTGTGTGAACCTGATTCACCTCCAGCCCCCATGGTGGTTATGGGCTAGCCAGGCACTGAGTCTGTGCCCCTTTACGTGTGTTATTCAAATGCCTCTTTGTGGCACAAGACCGCGCAGCCTTCCAAAGGGCTTTAGAATTCCTCCACACTGCCGTGAAGAGTGTGTGTTTTTAGAGGATGGTCCTACGGGAGCCCTCCAAGCACCCCCTCCCACCTTTTACCCCCTCAAAACTCAGTCCCCCCCCCCATTGATTTAAAGTGATAGTGATTTCCCACAATGAAGTCTGCGTCACCTTGTCCTTGAGTTCACTATTGCATTCCTCGGGAGATACGGTTGCCTGTACAACACATTGTATTGTATCTTTCTCTTTTGCACATGACACTCTGTGGCAGGCCCTCCTATCTTCTTATTTGTTTCTGTTTTCTCTGTGTCAAGGCACTGATGAGTTGAAGACTGATTGTTTTGCCTCTAGATCATATACCACGCGAGTGCTACCCTGGCGAATGGCCTTGTCCATCCACGGGTCTGTGTATCGCCATGGATCAGCTGTGTGATGGAACAGTCCACTGCCCCGATGGAGACGATGAGACCAACACTACAGCTGGACGCAACTGCAGTTAGTACCAATATGATGTACCAATGTTTCTTTCTTTTTCTTTCTTTCTTTCTTTCTTTCTTTCTTTCTTTCTTTCTTTCTTTAGCTTTCCTGTAAGATTAAGCCTATGATGCATGGCAACCAAAACGAATGAAATTCCTTTAGTACAAAGTGTGAAGTACAAAATGTATTCATTCGTGACTATTTTGTCCATTGGGTCAGGTATCTGGAGATGTCCATCTCTGAGCTGTGAAGATCGTTGTCACCCTTCCCCTGAGGGAGGAACATGTTCTTGTCCTTCTGGATATATTGTCAATAACAATGACAGTCGCTCTTGTATTGGTATTAACAGATTACAGCATACATTGTTTTACTGCCTAAAGATTCTTTGGCCTTTCAGAGAAATCTTCTTCCTCCTGTGGTGATATGAGATTACGGTACCATTCTGACACATGTAGCCCATTGGCCATGAGTCCATGACTACTTGACATTACTACTGAATTGATCACATGGTTAAGCCATTGAAACAAAATCATGAAAAAACAACATACTATAGTCCATGGTTTGGGATGGCATACTATAGTATGTCAGATTTTCATGATTTTGGGACACTATGTCAGAGCCAGGACTTGAACCTGCAGCCTCCTAATTCCCAGGCAGGCTCTGTACCCAGTGATCACTGTGCATGCTGTTCTTAAAAGGCAGAATAGATAATGACAGAAGAGCCAGAGACTTGTTTCCATTGTGGTTCATAAACATTCGAACGTCTAGAGATAAACAACAGCAAAAGAAACAATAGACAAATCTCCTGTTATTTTATTTTTTGTATTTTATTTTTGTATCAATGTTGTACTCAAACGGAACAGCAGACTGCATTGTGGCAGGTAACAAGTAGATCAGTGACTTAGCACACTGGCTGCATGATCCATAGGTTGTGGGTTCAAAGCCCACTCAAATCTTTACTTGCCAAAATCTGCCATTGACCCCCATTCGGAATTTCTCAAATTTAAAAGCACTATATTTCTAAAACTATGAAACATTTCAAAGATTCCTTTTCAGGCAAACATCGTCCACCGTAAGATGAACCTAAATACGTTTGAATTGGGTTTCTAGGTGTAAGTATGTAGGACTAGTAGCATGCCAACGTTTGTGCTATTACCATTACCATTGAGAATGCATTGGGCGTTTAAGTAAATAACTCAGAAACTACTAAACATTTCAAAGTAAAAGGTTCCAGCATGTGTCTCCACAGTAAGCTGAATTATAAAAAGTGTGAATGGAGTTTTTAGGTGAAAGTGCTTTTTTTTTACGTGCCAATATCTGCCTTTGAGCCCCATTGTAAATTTCTCAAATTTGAAAGCACTATATTTCTAAAACTAATGAAACATTTCAAAGATTCCTTTTCAGGCAAACATGTCTGCATTGTCAAGTCGGCTTGTTATCTACTTCTGCACCCTTAACTCTTACTGGCTACCTGAGCTGTAAAGATGTCTACTTTCGAGGAAGTCAACATGTTGGCAAATTCTAATCGAGCATCCATATACGAATACTCCGATATGGATGCAGAGAGGATCCTAATCCCTAATGAGATCCTTGGAACAGCAGCATCGTGTGATGAGCTGAAAATCAAGTTGGAAAAACTCCTTAAGAAAGAGATACGTCTACGGATGCACGCCTCCACACTCAGCGAGTACTGGAGGAACAGAAAAATCCCGAGGGGTCTACGCATGGATGTAGCCCCCACACTGGGTAAGGATGATGAACACTTTATGAAACGATGGGGAGAAATCAATAACAAGTGCTCTTTTGACCTAATGCTTCTCGTCATTGAGCAAACAACTGCCGAGGCTCAGTTAGTCAAAACTGAGATAGAAACGCATGAGACTGAGCTCCACAGTAAATTCAGCACAGAGTTTGAATCTATTGACTCAGCTATTAACGACTCTGTTGCTAAATACAAAGAGAAGGAACACATCAAGAAACTAAAGAAGTACAAGCTGAAGATTATCTGTACAACGAGGTGTATGACTGGGATATCAGCACTAAACCAGCTCAACCCCCCCCACCCACAGACTCTCAGCGGCCCGCTGCTGCAGCTAGAATACCACACGTCACTCGAGGACATGCTGCGGCCCAGGACCAGAGAGGACACCGTTTCAGGGAAGATTCATCCATGGACAGCGACTTCACGACGGACAGAGATGCAGACGGGGCAAGCGCGCCTCCAGGAAAAGGGCACCGTCCCTGGACACGCAGTCACTCCAAGAGACGGTAATAAATATATCAACAAAGGAACTGTCGAATGACCAAGTTTCAATGTTATCAAAAGGATTGTCCTTTGTATCAAACTCTAGTGGGGTCAACTCGTTTGGCCTCAAGGTAGACCTTTTTAAATGTTTTCGCCAGATCAAATTGAAACATTTTTTCTCCA
Source organism: Electrona antarctica (assembly GCF_951216825.1). Taxonomy (NCBI): domain Eukaryota; kingdom Metazoa; phylum Chordata; class Actinopteri; order Myctophiformes; family Myctophidae; genus Electrona; species Electrona antarctica. Next base: position 7,030,013 of record NC_136790.1, read on the forward strand.
AAACTCCCATGTCTAGTGGAGCTTTGGCTGCGAATCATTTTAAACCTAAGAGCACATTTTGCCCGAATGTTTCTAATCATTCTATTAATACTTTTTGTAGACTCGTAGAACAGGATGTTTTAAAAGTTAATGCTCAACCTATTCGAGTGTCTAGTAATCTGTCCCAAAGTGAGAAGAAAGCCCTTGTGGAGTTGCTTGATGATAAGGACCTAGTGTTCAAACCCGCAGATAAAGGCGGTGGTTTAGTGGTTCAGGATACTCATAAATATCGACTAGAGATTTTGTCTCAACTGGCAGATAAAAAGTTCTATAAAAGGTTAAAAAGTGATCCCACAGTATCATTTCAACGTGAGATATTCATCTTTTTAGAGAATGCAAGAATCAATGGTCTCATCTCACAATCTGAATTTGACTTTTTGTATAACAAACATCCAGTCCGACCTGTGTTTTACACCCTTCCAAAGATTCACAAAACAATGATTGATCCACCTGGACGACCAATTGTGGCACAGATAAATCCCCTTTTATCTCCTTTGTCAGAATATGTAGATTGTTTTATTAAACCCTTGGTTCACAAATTACCTTCATACATTAGGGACTCTACTGATTTTATTACCAACATTTCTGACATTTCTGATTTACCCGAGGACATTTGGTTACTCACCCTAGACGTCACTAGCCTATATACTAACATAGCACATGATGCTGGTCTGGAAGCTCTAAAGTATTATCTGTCTAGTCGAGACCACCCAGCTATACCACCTGATGAATTCATCATTGATTTAGCTTCATATGTCTTGAAGTACAACTACTTTAGTTTTGACAATGAATTTTATTTGCAAGTATCTGGTACATCTATGGGTTCAATTTTTGCACCTAATTTTGCTAACCTGTTTATGGGGCATTTTGAGGAAAAGTGTGTTTATGACTCTACAAAGAACATATACCAACAAAACATTATTAAATGGTATCGATACATTGATGACATTTTCTGTGTATTTAAAGGTAATTCAGATGAAGTCCAACACTTTGTAACATTATTAAATAGTTTTGACTCTAATCTAAAGTTCACTATGGAATGTAGTCAGTCCCGGGTACACTTTCTAGATATGTGGATAAAGTTAAATGATGGCAATCTGTCGACCACCCTATATCAGAAAGAAACTGATCGAAATACTCTATTATTGGCCACTAGCAATCACCCCCCTGCTCTCATGAAGTCCCTGCCCATTAGTCAGTTTTATAGACTGAGACGTGTTTGTTCCTCCACTGAGGATTTTATTGACAAATCGTCAGAGATGAAAGTCAAGTTTACCCAAAGAGGGCATGCCATTGAAAACGTTGAGAAAGCATATACATTGGCTCTACAGAAGCCCCGTACAGAACTGTTGACAAAAACAAAGAGAAAAGAAAAAAAGTTTTCGGTAACATGTGTCACCACATATTCTCCTCACTCTCGTGAGATAAAGGCTATGTTCAAAAAGCACTGGCACATTTTAACCTCTGACCCTGAATTATTGGCATTATTTAAGTACCCTCCCTTGTTTTCTTTTAAACGAGGAAAAAATGTAAAAGACCAACTTGTACATTCTGACTTTCAGTCCCCTAAGGTTTCACTTAGACAGACCTTATTGAGTCCTCTGCCACAGGGCAATTATCCATGTGGCCATTGTGCCCAGTGTGGCAATACACACAAGACGTCCTCTTTTAATCACCCCCATACTGGCAAGAAGTTCAAGATTAACAGCATTATAACTTGTGTCTCAACCCATGTGGTATACATGATCAAATGTCCCTGTGGTTTAGCATATATTGGGAAAACTACTAGATAGTTAAAACAGAGAATGAGTGAACATAAGAGCTCTATTCGAAGAAATTACAGTGAATATCCTGTTGCCATTCATTTCAATGATCTTAAACATGACATCTCTACTTTTCGCTTTATTGGTATAGAACAAGTCAAACTACAAGCCAGAGGTGGTAACCATGATGTCCTGCTCAAACAACGCGAAGCGTACTGGATACACACATTGCAAACCCTCTACCCGAAAGGGTTGAATGATGAGCTATTATTAAATGTTATGCTGTAATCCATAAACTGTATTTATTATATCATTGATTTGAACTTCATGTCCAGTGGGGTACTAAAAGCACCATGTGTCTTCTTTTCTATCCATTATGTCCACTCTTGTTTGAGTATGGACTTTTTTTTACATTTATTTACTTATTTAATTGTATGTTGATTTCCTTATGTATTATGGCATGACTTATATATTATTCCCTGTATTATTGTAATTGGTGACTTTCAATAATATACTAGGAATGTTCTACAGAAGTACTGCACCTTTAAGTCACATGACTGGGTTCTTCACAGCTGCTATCTGATGAATGATTACTATATACAATTTGATTGGTTGTCTAAACCTACTGTTGTGTATTTAATGAATGTCAGCCTATTCTCAAACTATGCCTGAAGAAGGCCGAAAGGCCGAAACGTTGCTATATGACTCTTTAAAATAAAGTTCTTGAACCAGCAAGTGGCAGTGCGGGTCTCTCCTCCTTCCTTATAACGTTTGCTGTACTGCCAGGACCTATACGCACCTGCTATAAAACTGAACCGGGTGTGCGGAAGTCATCCCTCGAATAGGCAAACATGTCCACCGTAAGATGAACCTAAATAGGCTTGAATGGGGTTTCTAGGTGTAAGTATGTAGGACTAGTAGCATGCCAAAGTTTGTGTTATTGCCATTGGAATGCATTGGGCTTTTAAGTTAAATAACTCAGAAACTACAAAACATTTCAAAGTAAAAAGTTCCAGCATGTTTGCCATCAGTAAGCTGAATTATAAAAAGTGTGAATGGAGTTTCTAGGTGAAAGTGACTTTTTGACGTGCCATAGAGCTGCCATTGAGCCCCATTCTACATTTCTCAAATTTGAAAGCACTATATTTCTAAAACTATGAACCATTTCAAAGATTCCTTTTCAGGCACACATGTCCCCTGTAAGATGAACCTAAATAGGTTTGAATGGGGTTTCTAGGTGTAAGTATGTAGGACTAGTAGCATGCCAAAGTTTGTGCTATTGCCATTGAGAATGCATTGGGCGTTTAAGTTAAATAACTCAAACTACAAAACATTTCAAAGTAAAAAGTTCCAGCATGTTTGCCCTCAGTAAGCTGAATTATAAAACGTGTGAATGGAGTTTCTAGGTGAAAGTGATTTTTTGACGTGCCACTATCTGCCATTATACATTTCTCAAATTTAAAGCACTATATTTCTAAAACTATGAAACATTTCAAAGATTCCTTTTCAGGCAAACATGTCCACCGTAAGATGAACCTAAATAGGTTTGAATGGGGTTTCTAGGTGTAAGTATGTAGGACTAGTAGCATGCCAAAGTTATACATTTCTCATATTTGGTTTCGTTTTTTGTGATTTTGGAGGATTTGAAAAAAAGATGAAAATCATGAAAAAACGACATACTATAGTTAATGGTTTCGGACGGCATACTATAGCATGTGGTTTTTCGTGATTTTGGAGGATTTGAAAAAAATAAGAAAATCATGAAAAAACAACATAATATAGTCCATGGTTTGGGACGGCATACTATAGTATGTCATATTTTCATGATTTTGGGACACTAAGTCAGAGCCAGGACTTGAACCTGCAGCCTCCTGATTCCCAGGCAGGCTCTGTACCCAGTGAGCCACTGTGCATGCTCTTCATAAAAGGCAGAATAGATGACAGAAGAGCCAGAGACTTGTTTCCATTGTGGTTCATAAACATTCAAACGTCTAGAGATAAACAACAGCAAAAGAAACAATAGACAAATCTCCTGTTATTTTATTTTTTGTATTTTATTTTTGTATCAATGTTGTACTCAAACGGAACAGCAAACTGCACTGTGGAAGGTAGCAAGTAGATCAGTAACTTAGCACACTGGCTGCATGATCCATAGGTTGTGGGTTCAAACCCCACACAAATCTTTACTTGCCAAAATCTGCCATTGACCCCCATTCTGAATTTCTCAAATTTAAAAGCACTATATTTCTAAAACTATGAAACATTTCAAAGATTCCTTTTCAGGCAAACATGTCCACCGTAAGATGAACCTAAATAGGTTTGAATGGGGTTTCTAGGTGTAAGTATGTAGGACTAGTAGCATGCCAAAGTTATACATTTCTCATATTTGGTTTCGGACGGCATACTATAGCATGTCGTTTTTTGTGATTTTGGAGGATTTGAAAAAAAGATGAAAATCATGAAAAAAACGACATACTATAGTTCATGGTTTCAGACGGCATACATGTGGTTTTTCGTGATTTTGGAGGATTTGAGAAAAAGATGAAAATCATGAAAAAACAACATACTATAGTCCATGGTTTGGGACGGCATACTATAGTATGTCAGATTTTCATGATTTTGGGACACTATGTCAGAGCCAGGACTTGAACCTGCGGCCTCCTGATTCCCAGGCAGGCAGAGCCTACCCAGTGAACCACTGTGCATGCTCTTCATAAAAGGCAGAATAGATAATGACAGAAGAGACAGAGACTTGTTTCCATTGTGGTTCATAAACATTCAAACGTCTAGAGATAAACAACAGCAAAAGAAACAATAGACACATCTCCTGTTATTTTATTTTTTGTATTTTATTTTTGTATCAATGTTGTACTCAAAGGGAACAGCATACTGCATTGTGGCAGGTAGCAAGTAGATCAGTAACTTAGCACACTGGCTGCATGATCCATAGGCTGTGGGTTCAAACCCCACTCAAATCTTTACTTGCCAAAATCTGCCATTGACCCCCATTCTGAATTTCTCAAATTTAAAAGCACTATATTTCTAAAACTATGAAACATTTCAAAGATTCCTTTTCAGGCAAACATGTCCACCGTAAGATGAACCTAAATAGGTTTGAATGGGGTTTCTAGGTGTAAGTATGTAGGACTAGTAGCATGCCAAAGTTTGTGCTATTGCCATTGAGAATGCATTGGGCGTTTAAGTTAAATAACTCAGAAACTACTAAACATTTCAAAGTAAAAAGTTCCAGCATGTGTCTCCACAGTAAGCTGAATTATAAAAAGTGTGAATGGAGTTTCTAGGTGAAAGTACTTTTTTTACGTGCCAATTTCTGCCTTTGAGCCCCATTGTAAATTTCTCAAATTTGAAATCACTATATTTCTAAAACTATGAAACATTTCAAAGATTCCTTTTCAGGCAAACATGTCCACCATAAGATGAACCTAAGGCTTGAATGGGGTTTCTAGGTGTAAGTATGTAGGACTAGTAGCATGCCAAAGTTTGTGCTATTGCCATTGAGAATGCATTGGGCGTTTAAGTTAGTGTTCATTTTGGGGGGTTTGTGTTTATGTGTTTGTTTGTATTTGTATTTTTATTTTATTAGTTTAGGGTTTCTTATTTTCTATTGGCCTAGCTAGGCTAAAATAAAGTGCCAGAGACTGACTTTGGCTATATTAAAAAAAAGAGAAACATATTCCGTTGCTTCATTCACTCTCTGAGCCCAACCTGATTTTCTGAAATTGACCATATGCAAACTCTGAATGTTATGCTGCAAGTCAATTTACAATTTACAATTTACAATTTAGGCATTTAGCAGACGCTCTTAATCCAGAGCGACTTACATTAAGCAATAACAAAAGCATGGCATACATCACATATATAAAACGTAGTTATCATGAATCATGCGTAGACTAAGAACGTAACAGTGGAGTATCTATGTAAGTCGTATGTGTTACATTAGCCTTCAGTAAAGTTTAAATACTTCAGCACTGAACTATAGTACAACAGGGATTTTAATGTGGAACATCTAGCTGTGCACATGCAGAGTCTGAACAGAGTCTTACTTTTATAGTACTGTTGAAGTGTTCTTTTGTGTTAGCCTTCAGTTAGTAAAGTTTAAATACTAGGACTGGGATTTGATCATGGAACCTCTGCACTGAGAGTTTGTTGGACCACTACACCATCACTCTGTCACCCTCAGCAGACATGGAGTTGGACCAACAGATGTTCAGGCGGCAGATAAAGTTAGATTGTAAGGAAATTGGTTCTCTAACACTGAGTAAAGTGTAAAAATGGCCAATATGTGTTGTTTTTTCCTCATTACTGTGGGAGAGTGCAATCATCCAATCCGCTAAGCAACTCAAAACAAGGGTGAACCGTGAATACCAAACATTTTACCATTTTGGCAAATTTTCTGGAGGCCCTACCCACATGTGTGTACCCATGGTGTTGCTCATTCCAGGAATGCCCGATCCTTACAAGATATACCTCGTTGTAATGCTAACAAAGCAACATTTAAAATGATTTAAAATACAATACTAATTGGTATTATTAAAGGGGAGAAATAACCGACCAAAGTTTACAAAAAGTACATGTTCTCCAACATTTAGCTGGATAGCATGATAAAAGCTACACATGTGTTTTCAGTAACTCAATGTCAAAACACGTCCTCTGCCATGTTAAATGATGTCTGTCGTCTGCCACATTAAAAACACGTCCTCTGCCATGTTAAATAATGATGTCTGTCGTCTGCCACATTAAAAACACGTCCTCTGCCATGTTAAATGATGTCTGTCGTCTGCCACATTAAAAACGGCATGATATGTGCATCATTTATATCGCCGCTGTCGGGCAGAAAGTAGAAACCAACTTCATTTTTCATCTTTTTTCTTTTATAAATCAGTGATATTGAACAGCCTTAAGTCTGTTTGTGTGTTTTACAAACATTGACCTTAATGAAAAGTATTAAAAAGTGCTTCTGACTAAACCTAATTCCATTGGATCGTCAAACTGTCAGTCAAACCTCCTAACCAATCATTCTAATCAACTATAGAACGATGCAAGTTGGAAATGGATTCCCCACCCAGTAATTATGTCTGTGTCCCTTTTATGCCCATTTATGTAGTTCATTGTCAGGCATGCCCAAATATTATGGAGTCTATGCAGATGTCAGAACATCAGTGTGATGTCAATACAATCATTGTGATGTCAGAACAGGCCAGCTCCATATATGGAGATATATATGGTGATCAGGTCCAGAGCTCGGGAAGAGGCTTTTGTGCACACTGGGCACTGCACTCCCTGTGGTGGTGTGGAATGCGTGTGTCAAATTTGAAGTCGGTGGGGCGAACGGTTCTCGAGTTACGTGGATTACAGACTTGGTGCATTTATAGATAGATAATGGACAAAACAACTATCTCGACATTCATGCTGAAAAACCTCCTAACTCCACTTGAGCTGTATTTGGGTAAATTGATGATAATATAAGAACACATCATTGAGCTGTATTTGGGTAAAGTGATAATATAAGAACACATTGAGCTGTATTTGGGTAAAGTTATGCTAATATAAGAACACATTGAGCTGTATTTGGGTAAAGTGATGATAATATAAGAACACATTGAGCTGTATTTGGGTAAAGTGATCTTCTTCTTCTTTCGTGTAACGTCAGAGGTCCAACTCTGTGTCGTGGAGCCACGCCCGCATCTCTGGTCCCAGGTCAAAGAGGCTGGCTTCCGAGGGTGGTCTGTATAAGGGGCAGGTGTATATGATATGGTCGGCGGTCTGCTCAGGGTCACCGCACTCGCATGCCGCACTGTCCGCCAATCCCCACTTCTGCATTGGTGCATTGAAGCGCCCAACCCCAGTTCTTAGGCGGTTTAGTGTGGTCCATTGCTGGCGAGGTAGGTCATCTCCAGCTATGGCACCAGCTCCTGGTTCCCAGATGTACCGGTGCATGCGGGAGGGCCCGGCTGACTCCCACTCCTGCTTCCACGCTGCTGCAAGCCATGCATCTCTGGAGATGTCCTCAGGGATGGAGTTGAGCATCTCCTGTGCTGCCCTGTTGTAGGGGTGACGAGACCTGAGTCTGCTTGGAGGCGCTGGAGTTGTGGTGGTGCCATGCAGGATGTGCCAGTCCTGCTTTTGGGCTTTCCTGGCCAGGACGAGGATGGCAGCCTCCCGTCGGAGGCCGGCCGGAGCTATTCCAGCAAGGACTGGCAAGTGAGACACAGGGGTGGGCTTCAGGCATCCCGTGATGATCCGGAGGGCGTTGTTGATTGCCACATCGATCTTTCTTGCATGGGGGCTTCTGCTCCAGACTGGGGCGCAGTATTCCGCTGCTGAGAAGACCAGGGCTTGGGTGGATATACGCAGCGTCTTAGCAGAGGCTCCCCAGGTTGTTCCAGCGAGGCGGCGGATCAGCGCAACCCTGGCTGTCACCTTGGCCTTGAGTTCATTGAGGTGTAGGCTGAAGGACAGTGTCCGATCCAGACGCACGCCAAGGTACTTCGGGGCTTGCTGGACCTCCAGGCGTTTGCCGTCGACACTCACCTCAAGTTCCCTCCTTGCTTCCCTGGTGCTAAGGTGGTATGCCGCAGCGACTGTCTTTCCAACGCTAAGCTGTAGACGCCACCTTTGAAGGTATGCTACCATGGTGCCCATGTCTTCATTCAGGCCCTCTTCCATCGCCTTCCATGTTGGTCGACTCAACATGATGGCCAGGTCGTCTGCATAGCCATATTTTCTGGACGATGTATCAGGTAGGTCATGAATGTATATGTTGAACAGCATTGGCGAGAGAACCGACCCCTGCGGTACCCCGTTCCTCAGTCTTCTGAGCCTACTGCACTGCCCACTGCTGGTCTGGAGAATGAAGCTGCGGTTGGAGAGCGTCTCCATGATGAACTTCACCATATGCCGGTCCGGTATTGTCCTCAACAGCTTCAGGTGGAGTCCCCGGTGCCACACGGTGTCGTATGCGGCAGTCAGGTCCAGGTACACCACCCCAGCTTTCTCATTGTCCTGGAAGCTGTTCTCGATGTCTTGAGAAAGTAGTATTACCTGGTCTGCTGTTGACCTTCCACGACGGAAACCAGCTTGTTCCCGTGGGAGCTGTGAGTCCACTACTGGCTCTATGCGGCCATGGATCATCCTCTCCAAGATCTTAAATGGGACACTGAGCAATGAAATGGGCCTGTATGACTTGGGGTCTTCCGCATCTTTATTTGGCTTTGGCAGGGCTATCACAGAGGCGCGGCGCCAAATCTTTGGGAGCTTTAACCTCCGGTAGCATGCTGTAAAGAAAGCACAAAGCCAGCCAGATGTTGTTGTGCTCTGGTGGATGACGAACTCCGGGTGGATGTTGTCACGGCCTGGAGATTTGCCCGGCTTGAGCTTGCTCATGGCCTCACTGAGTTCCTCTGCTGTAAATTCTCCCGAGAGGTTGGAATCTACACTGGCCGCTCTTGAGATGCAAGACACCTCACGCGATGTCAGTCGGGCAAAGTCTTTGTCTGCATCCGGGAAGCGGCCGTTCTTCAGGAGCTGGGAAGCGATGGCATCTGCGGTGACTGGGCATCTGTGGGCTGTTGTATTTCTGCCTGTAAGCTGGTTGATGGTCAGCCACGCCTTGCGACTAGAATGGGTGAAGTCGATTGACTCGACGACTTCTGTCCATCTGGCCTTGCGGGTGGCATCAAGCCTCTGGAGCAGTGCTGCTGCAGTCACATCCACCTCTTCTCTGGAGCTGGCTCTCTGGTGTTCACTCAGGAGGCGGCTGCACTCCTCGTCCCAACCTGGGATGTAGTTCCTGTTATAACCACGTGGGATGGTCTTCTTTGCCGCACACAGGAGGACCCGGCAGTAGGCTGCATAGGCTGCATCCATGTCTGCTGTCTCTGGGTCTGGCAGGCCGGCTGACCTTCTTTCCGTCTCCTCAGCATACGACTCCCAGTTGGCCTTTCGGAAGTTCCATCGCTTGATAGGTTTCCCTGGGACCGGTTCCACCAGTGATGGAACTTTAATGATGGAAGGTCGGTGGTGTGAGCGGGGGAACCTGTCGAGGACGCGTACCTCTGGTTTTGTGTCGTTACTGTGGCAGATGGCGAAGGCCAGGTCTGGGTTGGTGGTGGTATTCCAGCGTGCAGAGAAGAAGGTTGGAGGCTCCTTGGGGTCGTACAGCAGCAGGGCATCAGTGTTGGAGGCCCATTCACTCAGCGCCACTCCATTAGGTGTTGTGTGGTTGTACCCCCAGTCTGTGTGCTGACAGTTGAAGTCGCCTGCATAGATAGCGGGTGCAGTTACCGATGGGAGTGACGTCGCGGATAGCTCCGATGGTGGGGGCTTGTATACGTTGATGACTGAAGTTTCCTGGATTTTAGTAACCAGCCACTCAATGTTAGAGCCTGGTGGGGATTGGCTACTGGCTGACCAGCTTATTTCAGTCCGGACGAAAGTTGCCACCCCGTGTTGCTTGCTGTGGATGGACCCGGCGAGATGGAACCCAGGGATCTTGAGGATGTTGTCGGTCATGCAGTGCGTCTCCTGCAGGAGCAGGACCGCGGCCCCGTTGGAATCGGCCAGGTGACGTAGGATTTCAAGTTTGGCAGTGGTAAGACCCTCGACATTGAGTTGAAGCAACGACAGGCCTCGGTTTTCGACGGTCGGGATGACTGCCCGTCCGCCGTTCCTAAGCCTGCCGGCTCTGCGTTTGGTTGGCGACATTAGTTTCGCAAGCTGGTCTTGCACCATTTCTTGCTACTCACAGGGAAGGCCGCGTGAAGGCTGTCGTCTTCTTCCCTAAAGTGAAGTGATGATAATATATAAGAACACATTGAGCTGTATTTGCTGTATTAATATAAGAACACATTGAGCTGTATTTGGGTAAAGTTATGCTAATATAAGAACACATTGAGCTGTATTTGGGTAAAGTTATGCTAATATAAGAACACATTGAGCTGTATTTGGGTAAAGTTATGCTAATATAAGAACACATTGAGCTGTATTTGGGTAAAGTGATGATAATATAAGAACACATTGAGCTGTATTTGGGTAAAGTGATGATAATATATAAGAACACATTGAGCTGTATTTGGGTAGTTATGCTAATATAAGAACACATTGAGCTGTATTTGGGTAAAGTTATGCTAATATAAGAACACATTGAGCTGTATTTGGGTAAAGTTATGCTAATATAAGAACACATTGAGCTGTATTTGGGTAAAGTGATGATAATATATAAGAACACATTGAGCTGTATTTGGGTAAAGTTATGCTAATATAAGAACACATTGAGCTGTATTTGGGTAAAGTGATGATAATATAAGAACACATTGAGCTGTATTTGGGTAAAGTGATGATAATATATAAGAACACATTGAGCTGTATTTGGGTAAAGTTATGCTAATATAAGAACACATTGAGCTGTATTTGGGTAAAGTTATGCTAATATAAGAACACATTGAGCTGTATTTGGGTAAAGTTATGCTAATATAAGAACACATTGAGCTGTATTTGGGTAAAGTGATGATAATATATAAGAACACATTCAAGTAGGCCTATCTGACAATGTATAAAGTCACCAATCACCATATCGACTTCAATGAGGCAGTGTTGTGTTGTTTTAAAAACATGATAATTTCCTGAAAAGTTACTATTTTGGAGCAGCAGAGATATACATTGTTAGTCTATGTAGCAACTCATAATGTAATAACTGCTCATAATGTAATAAGGGCTCAATGTAATAATTTAAATGTAATAAAAACTCATAATGTAATAATCAGCTCATAATGTAATAAAAACATGAGCGCATAACGTAATAACAGATTTTTCTATAATGTAACAATGTAATAATGTGTTACATTATGAACGAACACATTATGAGCCATTATTACATTATGAGTAGCTACAGGCTACAACACAAAGAGCAAATTGTGGCAGCGGTGGCCCAACGGATAGCGGAGCGGTCTTGATACCGGAAGGTCGCCAGTTCGAATCAGCGGTCCGACACGTTAAAATTACCACCGCTGAAGTGCCCTTGAACAAGGCATTGAACCACTACAATTAAATGTGTTCTATGAGCAGGGCCTGGCTGGAAACAAGTTCTTGAGCTTAGCCCAGATACCCTGGGTAAATATAGTAATCATTTCAAACACTGTGTTCGGGAGGAAAAACTTTAATACAATTCAGAAGATATCACTGCATTTTACATTTATCAATGTCTGACTTGTATACATTATTTTATATTATTGTTATTACTATACATTTTGTGCTTTCTGTTTGAAAGCCTCTTTGGAATGATGTGGAACAATCATGAAAACAGTAATGTGACAATCACTGGACAGACCCCATGGCTCCCTCTATGGGCTGATCTGTGCCATTACGCTGCTGTTGTGTTAATTAGACATAGAAACATTAGTATATATTGTTATATTATGATTTCTGCTTACAGGATTATGTACAGAAAGTAAAAAAGACCATATCGGGGCATCATGCCTTTTCTAAAAAATAAATAATTGTAATAATACATTATCCGATACAATTCTTATTCTGTCAATAGTTCTCTTGAAAATAAAATAGTCATTTCATAAACTCTTTGCCGTATCTACAGAAAGTGCAACTACAAATCAGAGATTTATGTATCGCAGATCATTCTTTGAAATCGTTCGCCCTTCAGTGACCTCTCTCTCTCACTTACTGTATAAAACTAAACCAATGGCTCAAAGCTGCAATCGGGAACGCCCCGTCCCGGGACTCGAACCCGGGACTCCCAAAATTCTACACGTCTTCCAGGAAACACTGATGGGTGTTTTTTCATTCATCGCCGGCTTCAGGCAGTACTACTTGTGGTTCTCAACCTGTGGGTCGGGACCCCCAGGGGACCCCCGTGATTTATTTCTTTATTTATTCGTTTGTGGGGGGAGGGGGGTCCCAGGTCCCAATTAAGTGACAATTTAAGGATTTCTAAGTCCTTTTGAATATGGAGAAAAAAGACCATTGGTGCATCAAAAGTAATCAACAAACTAGACTATAAAACCGGTCAAACATTGGGCCAATTGTCAAAGACTTTCACAGCCTGAAAAAGGTTGAAAACCACCTACCTGAATACCTAACCCTAACCCCTAGGGGTTAGGGTACCCCACCTGATACCCCACCTGATACCTACAAGGTCTAATGGGAAGATGGGGAGACCGGGAGACCTCCGACTACATACAGTATGTTGCATTAACATATACTCTACAGCAGGGCTGGGCAACCTTAGACACGGTGCCAACATTGGCACAGGGAGCACTGGCATACATGTGAGAGAGAGGATTTTGAATAAAAAAATGTAGTCAATTAAATCTAAGTCCCCTCATATATGTATATGTAAATTACATCCTGCACATAACTTTACATTCTTTTTTTTGTTGTTTTTGTTGTTGTGTTTGCTAATTAACGTAATGTAGGGTGTGGCACACTATCAAAGAAAAGGAAACAAAAAGTGCACTTCATGTTTAAAAAAAAGGTTGCCGACCCCTGCTTTACAGTAATTATTATTATTATTGTAAAGTCTGTCTCATTCATTGAAATAACCTCCAGATTGCAGCTTCAGCTCAACAATGCCAATTTGTTTCAACCAGGTAGTTTGAACTACGACAAAACACACACAAATCACAACAACGGTCATATAGAGCACAGAAGTCCTGACGTAACTCGCTCATCCCCTGCTTCCAAGGGGCTCGCGGAGGTTTTTCCTCTATGGAGAATTACATTGGGTTAGGCCTACATGGGGTCATCTTAAAATCGTCTCATATAAGAATTGTGGTCCAAAAATAAATAAACTGTCTCTGCGATATAGTCGGGGAGGTGTCTCTGTATCGTTTAAGAAAGTCATATTTCTTGCGAAACCGTAACTAATTCGGCAGCTGTAACATTAGCGTTTTCAGTCAGTTGATTCCTCATATCAATATGCGAGTGAAACCGCCGGGATGATTAGTTTATTTTTCAAACACAGTTGAGGCCATCTAAGATGTGGATTATGATACAAATTAAAGAAGTACACAAACCCGTGGACTTAGCGCACTATAGCGATATTAATGTCAATGACTTTGGTGCTCTATAACACACACAAACTACAACATCATATTCTGGTTCCCAATATAAAGACAAACTCATTTATAGAGACATAACAACCTAGAATAATGTACCCACTTAATTATCCTACTAATACAAAATAAACCTGTCCTTTATAAAGCAAATATGAAGAGGCATTATTGGTATAAATTATGCAGATGACCGATTAAATAGTACAAAGCATAATCACTGTGCTAGTAGGCCTATGAGTTGTATTATAATTCTCATAAAAAATATTATAAATGTTTTTTTGCTCTTTTCTGTTTTAATGTTTATTACTGTCGACAGGCTGTGAAGTGTATATAAGGAATGCAATGTCATTGTTTTCATATCAATGATAGGAGTTGCATTGTGTGCATATAAATGTATATTTAGGCAATGTCATGAATATTGAATGCTCATTAGCGTTAGCCTCGTAGCATCATTGCCTATAAAGATTATTCTTTTGTTGTCAAATTGACATTTGTGCCCAACTCTACTCTCGTAACATTGTGACTTATTGCCTAATGTCCTAAGCCAATCAGATTGCTTGTAACATACCAAAATGACTTATGTTGCATTCCCACGGGCAGACGCAACGACGCAGTCTACCGTTCATTGTCAATGGCAGCCATGCAGACGCTACGGTGCGCGTAGCCGCTCCAAACGATACTCCCTTACTTTACTACGTCTCTGCGTCTGCCAGGGTGAACCCACCATTAGGCAGAAAGTGCGACAGGAACCCCTTTCGGTGTTTTAAGCATTATGTTATATTTTAGCTAATGAAAAATAGCAGATCTACAAGCTTGTAGATCTGCTATATTTGAAAAATCGTGAAAATGTGCCTCAAATCTTTGAATATACTGTATATTCTTTCAGAGCGAACGTTTTTAACTCAAATGTTTGCTTCTGGGGGGTCCTTGGCTGGAACAACATATTTTCAGATGTTGTTCGGAAGCCAA
>NC_136790.1:7049869-7094869 GCF_951216825.1 Electrona antarctica
GAACACCAGAGCTAAGACCTGAAGACACACAACACACATGAACACAAGGGCTAAGACCTGAAGATACACAACACACATGGACACCAGGGCTAAGACCTGAATATACACAACACACATGGACACCAGGGCTAAGACCTGAATATACACAACAACACACATGGACACCAGGGCTAAGACCTGAAGATACACAACACACATGGACACCAGAGCTAAGACCTGAAGATACACAACACACATGGACACCAGAGCTAAGACCTGAAGACACAAAACACACATGGACACCAGGGCTAAGACCTGAAGATACACAACAACACACATGAACACCAGGGCTAAGACCTGAATATACACAACAACACACATGGACACCAGGGCTAAGACCTGAATATACACAACACACATGGACACCAGTGCTAAGACCTGAAGATACACATGAACACCAGGGCTAAGACATGAAGATACACAACAACACACATGAACACCAGGGCTAAGACCTGAAGATACACAACACACATGAACACCAGGGCTAAGACCTGAAGATACACAACACACATGAACACCAGAGCTAAGACCTGAAGATACACAACACACATGAACACCAGGGCTAAGACCTGAAGATACACAACACACATGGACACCAGAGCTAAGACCTGAAGATACACAACACACATGGACACCAGGGCTAAGACCTGAAGACACACAACAACACACATGGACACCAGAGCTAAGACCTGAAGATACACAACAACACACATGGACACCAGGGCTAAGACCTGAAGATACACAACAACACACATGGACACCAGGGCTAAGACCTGAAGATACACAACAACACACATGGACACCAGAGCTAAGACCTGAAGATAGTAAGATACACAACAACACACATGAACAGGAGACCTTTGATTATTATAGTTTGTTTATACAGTATGTAATGTTTGCTTTCGACATCTTTTGTTGAGTTTTAGTTTCTTTATGGCAGTGTTAATTTCGTTGACTAAGTAACATGTGATGTTCTTGTTTCTCCTGGGGAAATAAATATGAGTGTAGGGGTGAGGTTAGCGGTTAGGGTCCGGGATCAGGGTTTTAGGGTTTAGCGTTTAGCGTTCATAGCGGTCCTCACCATCATGGGGAACACGATGGCAGCGGGTGACGTCTTGATGACCCAGAGCAGCACCAGACAGGTCAGCTGGGTCACGGTGAACAGGTGGACCTTCCTGAGAGGAACGTGACGAAGGTAGATGAAGTCTGGCTGGTGTTTGGCAGGCATGAAGAACAGCTTGAAACGGTCAAAGAACTGAGAGAGAGAGAGAGAGAGAGAGAGAGAGAGAGAGAGAGAGAGAGAGAGAGAGAGGGAGAGAGAGAGAGAGAGAGAGAGAGGGAGAGAGGGAGAGAGGGAGGGAGAGAGAGAGGGAGAGAGAGAGAGAGAGAGAGAGAGAGAGAGAGAGAGAGAGAGAGGATTTTTGTCATTTTTTTTACCACGGACATACAAAATAACTGGACTATAATGCTCTATATATGTTCTGATGAAGGCTGCATAGCCGAAACGCGTAAGCGTTCCTTTTTGGTGTGTGCCAATAAAGAAATGGAAATGTGAGTACTTTGTCCACCGCTTGTTTAATTTTTGGATGTGCTACCTTTTTGGAATTTTTTTAATTCCTGTTTTTTGATGTAAACTGGACTATATTATTACCAGGAACAAATAAAGAGCTAGCCTCCCCCACCCCCCCCAATCATCAACATCAGAAGGTACCTGGATGCCTTTCAAAGACGAGGCTCCCATGTAGAGGAACACTCCGTACAGCACTGGCATGGGAATGAACTGTAGGACAGAAAACACAAAGGATCAGTGAGTTGAATGAATGCATGAATGAATGAATGAATGAATGGATGGATGGATGGATGAATGGATGAATAAATGGATGGATGAATGGATGAATGCATGAATGAATGAATGAATGAATGATCTATAGGACAGAAAACACAAAGGATCAGTGAGTTCAATGAATGGATGGAAGGATGAATGAACGAATGAATGAATGAATGAATGAATGAATGAATGAATGAATGAATGAATCTCGATCCGCTGTTTTCGATGCTGGTCATTCAGACTGACCTGTGACCTTTCACACTGACCGTCAGGGCGCTGGTCATGAACACCAAAGAGATTCGATATAAAGAGGCGACAGTCTTCAAATATTTGGAATCACCACTAGATGGCGCGGCGGTAGTGCTGCCGGCATCACTTCAATATGGCGGCAACGTTTTGTCTATGTAAACACCTAAAAAAAAACGTACGTAAACATGCACGGTCGCGTGTGCACGTGCATACATGCATGCGCACATGCATGTATACCCTTACATTCTGAATGAATACCGTTATGTTACTAATTTCTGCTTTGATCCATTCATAAATATGATAAATGGGTAAATAAATATATAAGAGTAGAATAGGATTACAAAATGTTTTTTAAAGCAACCAAAAATTTCGTCATCACTCCAACATGGCGGAGGCACTTGGCGCTGGTTGTTACTATGGGACTTAATGGGAGTGTCGCCTCTTTATATAGAATCTCTTTGGGGCAGCCCATGAGCAGGAAGATGAAGAGCCCTAAAGGTCATGACCATTCAGTCTGACTTTTAGGGTCAAAGGTCATGACCTCTCACACTGACCTTCAGGGCGCTGGTCATGAACACGGAGCAGCCCATGAGCAGGAAGATGACCAATCCGGTGAGCCGCTGCTCTCGGATGCCCAGGAAGCGCGGCTGCTCGCCGGGGGCGGAGCTCTCCGACTCCAGCTTGAGGCTGTTGACGTGCGAGATGGACAGGACGGTGGCCGCCACGAACCACGGCAGACCCATCACCGAGCACACCGCCAGCATCACAGCCACCATGAGAAGGTCCAGGTGATAGCCACAGCCCTTCTGTTAAAGAGAGTACAGAACCATTAGTAGGTCCAGGTGATAGCCACAGCCCTTCTGTTAAAGAGAGTACAGAACCATTAGTAAGTCCAGGTGATAGCCACAGCCCTTCTGTTAAAGAGAGTACAGAACCATTAGTAGGTCCAGGTGATAGCCACAGCCCTTCTGTTAAAGAGAGTACAGAACCATTAGTAAGTCCAGGTGATAGCCACAGCCCTTCTGTTAAAGAGAGGGAAGAACCATTAGAACCACAGGAGACCCATCACAAATATATATATCATTTATATATATATATACACCGGTATTTATATATATATATATATATATATATATATATACGTTTTACACACACACACACACACACACACACACACACACACACACACACACACACACACACTCCACTCTCAAACTCCTTGCAGTCCCCCCTTCAAATCTAAAAACCAAAGGTGATCGGGCTTTCTCTGTAGCTGGTCCCATACTTTGGAATAATCTTCCAACCCACATCAAGGTTAGCCCCACCCTGGAGATTTTTAAATCTAACCTGAAAACACACCTTTTTAGTCTGGCTTTTAATACAGTGTGAAGTCTTTAGTGTTTATTGTTGCTCATTGTTTTTGTTGTTATTTTGTTTGTTTTGGCCTGTTTTCTTTCGATTGTATTACATGTTTTATTATTGCACTGTGATAGACTACGGTCTACCTGTTCTGGAAAGCACTTTGGGTCAACTGCTGTTGTTTTTAAATGTGCTATATAAATAAAATTGACTTGACTTGACTGACACACACACACACACACACACACACACACACACACACACACACACACACACACACACACACACACACACACACACACACACACACACACACACACACACACACACACACACACACACACACACACACACACACACACACACACACACACACACACACAGCTGCTACAATGTATTTGAAACCAGAACAAAATATTTGTTCTCATATACACAAGATGGCATAACAAAAATATTTTTAATATTTATATATTTTATTTCCTGACCTACCAATGCGAATACAATTGCTTTCATCACGTCACGCATGATCAATAAAGTTTGACTGCATGCAGTGCACATTGCACACACAAAGTCACTTTCTGACGTCACTGCATGCAAGTGTCTGTGTTGTGTGTGTCCCCGTGTTGCTCGCAATCTGGACACGGTGAATCACACATGTTTGTTCACGGCAGTCAGGCAAGAAAGACTTCCTAAAGTTTCCATAAAGTTCACTGAGAAACTTATATAATTATGAATTCACTGTATGACAACAGTGAACGTTATGAAACTTGAAGGACCTGGCTACTGCTTCTCTCTCTTGTGTCGTCTCACTCGTCTGCCGTACTTCTCGACATGAGTTCAGCTGTATGTAACTCCGCCCTGGCGATTTGTAAACTCATCACTGCCGCTTTTGCAACACAGTGTGGGCTTGTAGGTCAGCTTAAAACTAACAACAGCAAAAAGCAGGCTGGAACGTGCAGAGGCAAGCGGTGTTTTTTTTTATACAGTACGTGCCAGGAGAGTAGGTGATCTCCTCATGTAAACAAAGCCTTACATTAGCATTTCTATCGCCGAGGGTCGTTAGGTTGGTGGGATGGGCAACAACAACCGCAGGCAGCCCAGTATCTATTGCTATCGGGGGAGGGGGTTACTTTTCTTCCTGGAAATAAAAACGTCTGGGTTCCGAGGCTACTTTTGTTCAAATCAAACGGCCCACCTGGCCATTTCAAACGGCACACTAAAGTGCCGCGGCACACAGGTTGGGAATCACTGCTATAGGGAACGAGCTATGGACGGAGACTTGCCCAAAACCTAGTAGCACTGGTCGCCATGATGTTTGCTATGATTTAAATTTGGTTACCAACTCTCCATCATTTAGCTGGGGACCACCCGGGTGTAGTTCCAGACCCTAATAGCATTCGGAGATTGTGGAATAGTTGTCTGGCTACGCAAGACTAGAGAGTGACTGACCAGCAACTTGTGCTCCTTGCGGTTGATGATGACGGCGGTGATCTGCTGGTCCATGAAGATCAGGATGGTGCACAGCAGAGCCGGGATGGAGGCCGCCAGCACCGTCCACCAAGGGTTACGCCCCACCGGGTTGATCAGCCAGCCACGGTCACTCCTGGTAGGCTGAGACAATAAGACAAGGGTTACGCCCACTGGGTTGAACAGCCAACCGTGATCACTCCTGGTAGGAGCAGATATAAGAAAGGCTATTCTGAATAATAAAAAAAAGAAAAAAGAAAGACTAGACTAGGTAGAGGAGACTAGGGAATATTAGGGGTGGGACGATATGGGTACCTCACGATATGATATATATCGCGATATTAGGCCCTCGATAACGATAATATCACGATATTCGATATATTGCGATATTTGCGATATATCGATATATTGTATGAAATTTCATCAACGATATATCACTATATCTGCAACTGCAAAATACTTGGAACTGAAAAAACGCTATTTTCGTGCTCGGACACAAGGAGGTCTATAGTGGTTGCACCACTCAAACACAAAATTAATACTCAATAAACTCCCCCTTTGCATCATACCCTCATCATAATACCTCACAAACACCACCAACTGACCATTATCACTAGTATCATTATAATCCCTCACAACATTTCAAATTAAAAAAAAAAAGAAATAATAATAATAATAATATATTTGTTCCGATTTCGATATTTTAATAATCGATTATTTATCGTGGGAGGACGTATCGATATATATCGCAATATCGATATTTCAGCACACCCCTACTAGGGATAACTAGGGTAAGTGCTACGAGCTAAGGTGGAGTCTGAAGAAGAGAGTCTTCAGACTATGATCTCCACTCACGTCAGACACACGTGCACGCACGCACGCACGCACGCACGCACGCACGCACGCATGCACACACGCACGCACGCACGCACGCACAACTTACCTGGAACTTGCTGGGGACCTGGAGCTTCTGTGAGGGAACTCCGATCATGTAGTCTACCAGAACCATGAAGACGATGGTGATGAACACTGCAAAGTCACTGACCATGGATCTGACCTAAGGAGAAGAACATAATGGATCTGACCTGAGGAGATATACACACTGTCGCAAGACATGGCCAACGCATTTCCAGGGGTCCCCAGCCAAAAACATTGAGAACCCCTGTAATAGATGACCTTTGTGGGGAAGTAGCGGCTGGTCTTGAAATCCTTGAGGAAGGCGGACATCAAGAAGGTGGAGAAGAAGAGGATGGTGGACCAGAAGAGAACGTCGGGGGTGTAGGGTCCATGGTGCCCGCACGCCGTGCCGACGAACCGGCCCTGGAGACTGATGCACTCCTACACACATTTATAAACATTGATTGATTGATTGATTGAAAGTTTTATTAACAGTTTGCAGAATTACAGTACATTTCAAGCACAAACTTAATACAAAGGCTGTTAACTGTGAGTGGATGACCCAATTAAGCATTACACTTGTTTACAACAGGGTCCACCATGTTCAATTCATCAAAACATTTAGAGACGTACAAATAGACACTTCTATATAGACAAAGAACAGTACAGGAATTCATCATAATGGAGGTAAAAAGGGAAAAGAAACATATACAGTGAGGGGAAAAAAGGGGGGGCGGTGGGGGGGGATTCAGATTTTACGGGGGCCAGTTTCGAATTGCAGCCATCCGTAGGTGCCCTTTGAGAGCGGTTTTGAAGGAGTCAAGGGATTCACATGTCTTAATGACTGTTGGTAGGGCGTTCCACATTTTGGTGGCATAGGAGCGAAAAGAATTTAGTCCCTTGTTTGTGCCGAATCTGGGTTGAACATGATTCGTTGCACTCCCTCTGGTGTTGTGGGTGTGGACTTCGTTAACATTAAGGAAGTATCTACACAGGTACATGGGTATCTTGGTGGAGTATCGAATCTTGTGGACCAGACCCATTGCAAGATGCTGTACTCTGTCGCCGACCCTAAGCCATGCCAGTCTGTCAAAGTGGGCAGGGGTGAGGTGGGTTCGGGGGGTGAGGCCAAGTAGGAGCCTGACCAGTTTGTTTTGGGAGGTCTGGAGCCTAGTTTTAAGGGCCTTTGAGGTGCTGTGGTACCAGGAGGTGCATGCATAGTCAAAGAAGCCTTGTACAAGGGCTCCTGTTAAGGTCTTCAAGGTGTTTTTGTCGACCAGTGAGGAGATCCTGTAAAGGAATCTTGTTCTTTGGTTGACTTTTTTGATTACGTTGGTGGCCATTTTATCACCGGAAAGATTAGCCTCCAGAATGGAACCTAGGTAGGTAATTTCATCTTTACGTGTGATAACATTGTCACCCACTCTAACCAAGAAGCCATTTGCCTTGCTGAGATTACTATTAGATCCAAAGAGAATGGATTCAGTTTTTCCCAGTTTTTTTGTGTGTGTGTGTGTGTGTGTGTGTGTGTGTGTGTGTGTGTGTGTGTGTGTGTGTGTGTGTGTGTGTGTACCGTCACAGTGAGGTTGCTCCAGGACACGTCACTGAGGTTGCTCTGACTCCACATCTCCAACGTATCATTGCTGGGATTGTCAGGCTCTGCACAGCTGCAGCTACACGCACACACGCACACGTGCATGTGCACGCAGCGCATGTACGCACACATGCACGCACACGCACACACACACACACACACACATGCACACATTCACAGTTATGATCAGGATTTTATTTTTTACTCTTGTTTGTTTCACTTTTAATAGAATTGAAGGCCTTTTGACTTCTAATTTATATATGTAATTGTTGCCTTTCTTTTTTTGTTTCTCTGTCCAACGTTTCCGGTTTTCCCCTTATAATGGGAGTGGATGGATAAACTCCATAGACTCACTATGCCAGCATGAGCTACTGGGGATCCTAATAAACTCTATAAACTCCATAGACTCACTATGCCAGCATGAGCTACTGGGGATCCTAATAAACTCTATAAACTCCATAGACTCACTATGCCAGCGTGAGCTACTGGGGATCCTAATAAACTCTATAAACTCCATAGACTCACTATGCCAGCATGAGCTACTGGGGATCCTAATAAACTCTATAAACTCCATAGACTCACTATGCCAGCGTGAGCTACTGGGGATCCTAATAAACTCTATAAACTCCATAGACTCATTATGCCAGCATGAGCTACTGGGGATCCAAATAAACTCTATAAACTCCATAGACTCACTATGCCAGCGTGAGCTACTGGGGATCCAAATAAACTCTATAAACTCCATAGACTCACTATGCCAGCGTGAGCTACTGGGGATCCAAATAAACTCTATAAACTCCATAGACTCACTATGCCAGCGTGAGCTACTGGGGATCCTAATAAACTCTATAAACTCCATAGACTCACTATGCCAGCGTGAGCTACTGGGGATCCTAATAAACTCTATAAACTCCATAGACTCACTATTCCAGCGTGAGCTACTGGGGATCCTAATAAACTCTATAAACTCCATAGACTCACTATGCCAGCATGAGCTACTGGGGATCCTAATAAACTCTATAAACTCCATAGTCTCACTATGCCAGCGTGAGCTACTGGGGATCCTAATAAACTCTATAAACTCCATAGACTCACTATGCCAGCATGAGCTACTGGGGATCCAAATAAACTCTATAAACTCCATAGACTCACTATGCCAGCGTGAGCTACTGGGGATCCAAATAAACTCTATAAACTCCATAGACTCACTATGCCAGCGTGAGCTACTGGGGATCCTAATAAACTCTATAAACTCCATAGACTCACTATGCCAGCGTAAGCTACTGAGGATCCAAATAAACTCTATAAACTCCATAGACTCACTATGCCAGCGTGAGCTACTGGGGATCCTAATAAACTCTATAAACTCCATAGATTCACTATGCCAGCGTGAGCTACTGGGGATCCTAATAAACTCTATAAACTCCATAGACTCACTATGCCAGCGTGAGCTACTGGGGATCCTAATAAACTCTATAAACTCCATAGACTCACTATGCCAGCATGAGCTACTGGGGATCCTAATAAACTCTATAAACTCCATAGACTCACTATGCCAGCGTGAGCTACTGGGGATCCAAATAAACTCTATAAACTCCATAGACTCACTATGCCAGCGTGAGCTACTGGGGATCCAAATAAACTCTATAAACTCCATAGACTCACTATGCCAGCGTGAGCTACTGGGGATCCAAATAAACTCTATAAACTCCATAGTCTCACTATGCCAGCGTGAGCTACTGGGGATCCTAATAAACTCTATAAACTCCATAGACTCACTATGCCAGCGTGAGCTACCGGGGATCCTAATAAACTCTATAAACTCCATAGACTCACTATGCCAGCATGAGCTACTGGGGATCCTAATAAACTCTATAAACTCCATAAACCCTCACTATGCCAGCATGAGCTACTGGGGATCCTAATAAACTCTATAAACTCCATAGACTCACTATGACAGCGTGAGCTTGTCCAGGTCCTGGTGAGCGTTGATGGGGTAGATCTCTCCCAGGTGGATCAGCTTCTCCAGCGCCTCGTAGATAAAGATGATGCATATGAGCGCGGCGAACGCCTCCTCGGTGAAGCGCGTGATGTAGCACACCAGAGAGCTGGCGTCGGTGGCCACCAGAACCAGGCACAGGAAGGCCGTCCACAGGCCGATGCACGTCCTCAGGGACAGGTAGGACAGGTCATAGTCCCTGGAGGGGACAAGAGAGACATTTAGGACAGGTCATAGTCCCTGGAGGGGACAAGAGAGACATTTAGGACAGGTCATAGTCCCTGGAGGGGACAAGAGAGACATTTAGGACAGGTCATAGTCCCTGGAGGGGACAAGAGAGACATTTTAGGACAGGTCAGTCCCTGGAGGGGACAAGACAGACAGACAGGTATGACAGGTCATAGACCCTGCAGACAGGTAAGACAGGTCATGAGTAGAAGAGATGATTTTAACATGAATAAATCCATCACAGGAAGTGGTAGATGATTGTAACATAGTCTCGCGTTGCCAGACTGTTGCCTCTCGCAATTTTCAAATGCTTCTGTCATACAGTCTGAAGCCTCCTCCCCACTTCCGTTTCCTCTTTACAATTGCGCAAATTCATCCTAATATAAATTGAAATCATCTAAAGCATATATAGCTTGCAGCTAAGCAGAAAAAGAAAAAAATTAAATGTAAATACATTTTAAAATATATTTTCGTGAACGGAAATGCCAGCTTCCTTGCTCAGATTTCGGGGGGTGTACTTCCAGACTCTATATAGCATTTGGAAATTGTGGAATAGTTGTCTGGCTATGCGAGACTTATTGTAACATGAATAAATAAAGGTGTTTTTTAACCGGTGTCCTACTTGCAGAACTTGAAGAGGATCTTCTCGAAGACGAGGACGGGTCCCGTACTGCCCAGGATGGTGAGAGGCTGCCCCGCGAACAACGAGTAGACCACGCCCGTCATGGAGGCACCCAGCAGGGACTCGATGGCACTCTGAAACACATGGTGACAACATGGATGAGGATACGCTCAATGACTGCCACAATTGTTTCAGTCTGTGTCCATTCCAGTGTCGAAGGTAGTTTCAGTGAGGTGCCTTATTCAAGCTGCAAAAATTACCCTGGGCTTTAACCGAAAATGTGCTCACGGATAAGCAATCCTATTGCGGGAGGACCACAGACCACCCGAGGCATGCATTTTGTAACCACGACCATCGACGCAGCCACCATCGGCCGTAAATATAGCTTGTTTTGATTAGAATCTGAATCTGGCATTAGAATCCGAGATAAATGGGTGTTAAGATTTCGTCTATCGTTCAAGTCAACGACCGGGGAAGCTTTTTACTGACTGATCAACCACTTCCGGGTTATCTCCTAGACACAGAGATGCTGATAGACAGTAGTATAGCGCGATCTCAAACTGAAACAAATGTAAAACATTCATCTCCATTCATGAAACTTAATGTGTTAAGAGTCGGGTGGAAACCTCATAATGTCCAAAACTGTGACTTTTCAGGATTAAACTTCAAACATAGCAAAACTACTAGATCTTGATGCTTTTGTGTAACGCTGTAGCAGTGTAGTGTTATAGGCATCAAGGCAATTACGCTTCTTCCCTGTCAAATAGGCCAACATCTATGTGATGTTACCTGACAATTAGTTGACATTTGCTGAAAAAGCCTGCATATATCGGTATCAGTTGATATCGGTATCGGAAAATAGGAGTTGACCAAAAGGTCAATATCGGATATCCCTAATATACAGTATATGCAAAACAGTGTCTCTTACGATGCGTCCCTCCGTAGCCTCTCCCAGCAGACCTCCGAAGGTGATGACAGGCGACATGCAGGCACAGTACAGGAAGAGGAAGGACGCCACGCACTGCAGGCTCATCCCGTCCCGATAGTCGCTGATGTAGAACGGAATCTTCCTCTTTATGTCCAGGAAGAGACCCCCAAACAGCCTGCAAGGAACACAACGCATGACGTATAGTCAGTGAGGAACAGTGTTGGGGTATCGGTGTTACTGTAACGGAATACTTGTTTTGGGTAACGGAGTAACCTAACTGATTATTTTGCAATTAGAGTAATCAGTTACGTAGTGGCCTTTTTCCAAAATCAAAGGCGTTACTTAGTTACATTGAAGAATTATAGGCTATAGAGCGTCGCAGTCTCGCCCCCTACCATGGACCAGGAAATGAATCCCAATGCATTTTTCCCATAGACATTTCAAAAAGTATTTATTTAAAGATGGTTACGCCGCGGACAAAGCCAACTCGAGTCGTGACAACTCATGACAACACAACAAATATTTTGGACCAAACAAATAATTACAAAGAAGAAAAACAACAAAAAAAGTGTTGTAACCTGCCGTTTTTTTCAAATTATTTGTTCCCAAAAAATTGTGTTTGTTGTTATGATTTGTCACGACTCGAGTTGGCTTTGTCCGCGGCGTAAACGTCTTTAAATAAATACTTTCTGAAATGTCTATGAGGAAAATGAACGGAGAATAATTTCCTGGTCCATGGTAGGGGGCGGGACTGCGACGCTCTATAGGCCTACCGGTATTTCCCTGTTGTTTCTGTTGCCACAAAGGATAAAGAATCTATCGGACACATTTGTTTCCTGAATTAATGAGCTCTCTGTCAACGGAGAAGTGAAAGGCTGCAAGAAACACCGTCGCACCACGGGTGTTACACGGAAGTCAGTGACACATGTTTTGCAGTCTGTGGTGATTGCATAATCATTCTGATCTACCTATGATGACCTATTGAATACATAGGTCATCATTTTTGGTGTGACACACGGCTGGTCTTGTTTACATTCCGTACATGTGCCAAATGACAGATTGAGAGAAGACAGAGAGTTTGTCATTTAGTAAGGCTGTGGAAGTATTCACACTATATTTTGATTTATTGATGGAGATCAACATCAATGCAAATTAGTCATGGGGAAGCAAGCCCGGCACAGCTCCACAACACTCCGGTCGATATTGCAAAAATAATCTAACCAGTTACTTTTTTCAGAAGGTAATCTTGTAACGTAACGGAATACTTTTTGATGGCGGTAATCCTGTAACGTGACGGAATACTGTTAATGTTTAGCCCCAGCGGGGTCCAGGGGGAAAATCCCCAGAATCCACATTGCAAATTGCAGATTGATTAGGTCTGATTAGATTTATTGAGTGCTGTTCAGAGGTAAACAGCCATTGCCCCCGCCGGTGGGGGCAATGGCTGCCGACCCCCATCTCGAAATAGTTTGTTCCAGGGACCCCCAGGTGCAAAGATTTGAGTACTGTATGTACTGTACTGTACCTTCCGGTCCGCTGCAGCTCTGGTCCGTGATGTTCAGCATGAGGTTCATCGTCTACTGGACACACTGTCCCGTTTGGAACCCCAGGAGTCTTCCTCTTCTCCTGCATTAATAGAGAGTATAGACATGCATGACCTCTCCACCCCGCCGCACAAAATAATCATATATTAAATGTTGCCCCCCCCCCCCCCCCCCCCCCCCACCCCTAAAAAATATATATATATATATATTTGAACTGAGGACCCCCACAATAATCAGAACTGGGGACCCCCCAAAAAATCATATATGAATTGGGGAGAACCCAAAATAATCATATATGAACTGGGGACCCCCCCCAAAATAATCATATATGAACTGGGGACCCCCCCAAAATAATCATATATGAACTGACCTGTGGGGACCCCCCCCCCCCACCCTGATGAGCACTTCTAGGAGTTGAGGCATTCAATTCAGTTTGACTCGGTTCCACAGATAAATATTGCTAACATAGCAGATCTACAAGCTCACAACGGCTCATGTTGTGAGCTTGTAGATTAACTATTTTAAAATTTGTTTCTTCTGGGTTTTTTTTACATTCATTTGGACAATTTGGCCAATGTTTGACCCATTTTTGCTGATTACCTTTGATGCAGTAATTGTCTTGAGTTATTAAAAGGCCTTAACAGTCCTTAAATCATCACTTCACTGTCATCTGGGGACCCCACTGGCGACCCCGACCCACAGGTTGAGAACCAGTGCCCTAAAGGACCTCTGGGGGTCCCCGGACCCCATTTTGAGAACCAGTGGTTCAGTAAAAACTGAGAGCGTAACATCCAAACAAAGCTTTGGTATAAAGGCTGTTAAAATGTTGATGTACAATAAATAGTAATTAGCAACCGAGGTACCGTCGTCTAGTGGGGGAATAAAAAGCCTTCATGTGCATGGCTAATGAATCATCCTTTCCCCCTCGCTAGGCGAGGACGTTTTAATTTCCCACTAGAGTGCCGTGGTTGCTATTGTTTCTGTGCGTCATAATCACAGCAATTTAGGCATTTAGCTCTGAACGCTGTGCATGCCATTTTGTCTTGATGAATTGAATACACAGCACCACAATGGAAACAAGCCCTCTGGGTTGTTCTTTGATACACATGCAGGTATTATGTATTGTTTAGGGCAGGGGTTCTCAACGTTTTTGGCCGGGGACCCCCGGAAATGCTTTGGCAATGTCTCGGGACCCCCGCCCCGCCCCCTCCCGACCCCCAATATAAATTGACTGCTACAATAACCTTAACCCATTTTGGGCGGGAACCCCTTTGTGTTTTAAGCATTATGTTATAATTTAGCTATTGAAAAATAGCAGATCTACAAGCTCATAGCGCGCCACCGAGTGGCGCGCTACGAGCTTGTAGGTCTGCTATTTTTTAAAAACCGTGAAATTATTATTATTATTATTATTTTTTTTGAAAATAATTTGGGGACCCCCTAAAATAATTTGGCGACCCCCCGAGGGGTCGCGACCCACGGGTTGAGAACCCCTGGTTTAGGGACCAGAGACCATTGGAATTATGGAACCTACATTCTATGTTTTTTCTTATTCCTACAGCAACACTATGGTCAAGTATTATTGTAGTGTCAGAACTGCAAAAACAGCAGCAACATTACATAAGAGATACAAAATCACACCTGTGTGAACTGAGTGGTGTAAGGTCTTATATAGACTGTCTTATATAGTCTTATATCAGCTGTGGTCTTCCACAACCCTGTACCACTTGGGAATTATTATTATATTCTTTTTTTCCTTTTTCTTTCATTTTCTTTGTTTTTAATTGTTGTTCTTATATATATATTATTGTATATTACTTTTGTTTAAGTAACTGTCTTGTATTGTCTTGTACTGTAAGTCTGTGTTGTCTTTGTGTCTATGTAAAAAAGAAGAAAATCCTCAAAATAAATGATGATAAAAAAAATATATCAGCTGTGATCTGACGTAATGTCTGACGTAATGAAATCACACCCGTGTGAACTGGGTGACCATAGCAACGATGCTCATTTTTTGGTACGAACAGACAGACAGACACGTAAACTAACAAAGCCAGTCGTAGGAGTGGTTTACACCACTCAAAAAGGGATGCTCAAATAGACTTTGTCCTTGTTCCCCAGCCATGAAGAGGGACTGGAGAGAAGAGCATCACTCACATATGGGTATTTTGTTTATACCGTGCTTAGCGCGAGCCCTTGAAAGTAGTCCGCTGGCATTTAAAAACTGAAAAGTCGATAAAACAACAGTTAAATGAAACTAACGACGAAAAAACTAAAAAGTTTCACCAAAACAAACCCCCGACTTTTGACGACTTCTGCACCGGTTCCCACTGGTTTAAACCATAGAGTATATATATAATAGAGACTGAACTGGCGCGAAGCTCCGCCCCCCCAGCTATTCATGTCAGTGGAAGTTGCTCAGTGGCGTTTTGAAGCACCCGGAAGACTGCCGGAAGTCCCTCCCCGGACCTCAACTTTGAGGTCCTGAGTGACGTAGGGCAACCGAGCGCTCAACGTTAAAGCCCAGCTGCACGGGGTTTCCCGGTCATGAATCCACGGGTCCGCCTGTAGTCCCTCCTCCTACCACTAGGACCCAGAGCTTCAACGTTGAATAGCCTCGCTGCCCCCTTGGTTTAAACTGACTGTTTAGCCCTATTTCAAAATGGCGCAGACCACGTCCTGAATGAAACGTCACGCGTGACGCATGTGCAGGCAGAAGAATACCAACCTGGGAGGGGACATTCTTGGGGGGCTCGATGCGGATGGAGGGGTCCCACTCCCCCGGCGGCAGGACGGTCACCTGGTCCAGGAACTCATCGATGCCGGCCAGCAGGTCGCTGCGGTCCTTCGCCTTGTACGCCACATCGTGGAAGATCTGAGAGAGAGAGAGAGAGAGAGAGAGAGACATAAGCCACATTTCTACTGCCAAGATGGAACCAGAACTTTTCAGAACCTGAACCTGAATTTGTTGTGCTCTGGGTTTGTTTCCACAGCACATGGAGCAGCACGGCCCGGTTTCAGACCTTTTTTCGTTGCAACTTTTGAGGTAGTAGGCCTACTAAAGCCTGAGTTCTATGGGCGGAGCCAGCAGCGCTGCTCTCGATTGGTCAAGCTGAGGTGATGAGATGATGTATGATGAAAGGAGTGTCCCTCACTTCACTCGGGTGTGATTTTTGAGGGGTGCCAGCCCCTCCTATACACAGGTTTAATGTTTGTCTTTAATTCAATGTTTGTTTTGTAAACGCCATTGACAATGAAGGGAAAATGTACGTCATAATGTACCTCAATACGTCATATCGTCTCTTTATTGTTAATGACGTTTAATGTTTGAGTTGGCACCGTTTGTTTTACATCACCATTACATCACCTAATCAACATGAGTTAGACTTTAATATATTAGCGCCCCTCACTTCACACGGGTGTGATTTTTAAACTCCTACTAGCGACACAGCATACAGAGACACGGAAACATAACCTGGAATAACACACAGAAGCACTATGGCCACGACAGACAACAACAGAATGATTTAGGGACCAACTCCTCTGTGTGTGTCTGTGTGCAGCAAGCTGTTAACGCAGTAAATGCTGTTTGCTTGCAGTTTGTTCTACAGCTAGCCTAACGAGAGAGAGAGAGAGAGAGAGAGAGAGAGAGAGAGAGAGAGAGAGAGAGAGAGAGAGAGAGAGAGAGAGAGAGAGAGAGAGAGAGAGAGAGAGAGAGAGAGAGAGAGAGAGAGACACACACACACACACACACACACACACAGACACACAGAGAGAGAGAGAGAGAGAGAGAGAGAGAGAGAGAGAGAGAGAGAGAGAGAGAGAGAGAGAGAGACAAAGAGACACAGAGACACAGAGACACAGAGAGAGAGAGAGAGAGAGAGAGAGAGAGAGGCCACACCATGGAAGATCTGAGAGAGGGTTTCAGATCGTCTATATTTCTTTATGGAATAGAATAACACTAGCTTAAAACCCAATCAAATACAAGAGAACAATATATACAGACATACTAGTACTAGTAATAATGAACATAATCAAAATCAGACATTAATAAAGAAACCAAATAGACTTATAGGGGCAGCTGTGGCTCAGCGGTAGGGTGGCCAGTAGATCAGCCGGATGGGAACCATGGGGTTCTCGGTTTGATCCCGGGCTCCCCCAGAGTTAGTGTCAAAGTGTCTCTGAGCAAGAGTCTGAACCCCTAATTGCTCCCAATGTGCAGGTTGGTGCCTTGCATGGTTTCCTCCACCATTGGTGTGTGTGTGTGAATGGGTGAATGTCCTGGTCCCGGTGCCTAAATCTGGAGACCACTCAGAGCCAGACATGCAACTACTGCAAAGGTCTACAACCGTATGACCCTGAACCGGCTACAGCAGGGTTCCCCAATAGGCGGCCCGCAGGCCATTTGCGGCCCGCGGAGCGCCCCCTGGCGGCCCGCGGAAGAATTTCAAAAAAAAAAAAAAAAGAAAATCTTTTTTTTTTTTTTTTGGGGGGGGGGGGGGGGGGTCCTAGATATAAATGGCATTAAATGGGGGTCAGTAGCCTATGCATGTCAAACTGGGCATCCTTTTCAAATGGGGTCCTGCCCTGAAAATGAATTTTCAGGGCAAGACCTCGACCTCACGCGTGCGGACTCGGCCCCCAGCCTGGTACCCTAGTCAAAATATGGCCCTCGAGGAAAATTTATTGGGGAACCCTGAGCTACAGCATGCCATTGACCCTCAAACAAAATGGCTTTCGAGGGGTGGAACTACCATGGCCCAGATATTGGCACTAAGGAGAATGATCGAGGAGGTGAACTTGTCTCTGTCGTACGCTTCAACAACTTAAAAAAAACCTCGATCCACGGTGCGATGGTGAAGATCCTTGAGGCCTACGGTGTCCCTCCCAACTTACTCTGAGGATGTTCTGAAAGTGACGAAGGCACTTGCATGGATGGCCCTGAACAGCATGACCAGTGTATGGAGCTCCAACCTCCCCGTCAAATCAAACTCAGCTTCTTCTATGCAACGGTATATATAGTCTGTTCTTCTATATGGCAGTGAATGCTGGACCCTGAAGCCAACCCTGCAGAAGTCTCTAGACGGGTGCTACACCAAAATGCTGTGTGCAGTACTTAACATCAGCAAGAGTGTACACGTTACCAACAATAATCTGTATGAGGGAATACCAAGGGTGAGCCAGAAAATAGCAGCCAGGAGAATGAGACTATACACTATCAAGAACTGCCAGCCAGCAAATTGGTGCTGTGGGAACCAATAAATGGGCATCGATCAAGAGGACGTCCCACATTAATATATGAAATACCTCATCGGTCATGATGGTCGCCATGGAGCGTCCGATCTCATGATACTGTTGAGCCTTCCCATCTGGACCGAGCAGGATGAACAGGAACCTGGAGATAACCACGATAACATGTAGCGATTCAATAATACAGTATACAGTACAGAGACAGCAGGATGAACTCCTGGAGATAAACACAACCATGTGTCAACAGATTACAATTAAATACCACGACATGCACAGATTAAATAAACAACGGATTAAACACATGCATGCTCAATAAAATCATCTGTGTTCATTTAAATCCAAGACAAAGAGTGTGTATACTGTATGCGATGCGAAGAAAATCAGACTGCGGACGTTCCCCCATTTATCCGTTTTAGTTCTTAGAGTATGTTGAGTGTTTTGAGTGTATGTGAATAAATGTTGATGATTGTGTCGGCTAGATTGAAAATGAGGGCCTGCCCCTCAACTGTAACCTGACTCCGCCAGATGGGGCAGCAGAGAGTACACTGGGTTCCCCCCTCCTGCTCCCATCTGGGAACTCTCAGGCAGACTTGATGCCCGGCCACAAAACGGCCTGGCCAATCAGCAGCAGCTAGAGGCGGGATAGCTGCTGCTGATTGGCCAGGCCGTTTTGTGGCCGGGCATCAAGTCTGGGAGCAGGAGGGGGGAACCCAGTGTACAAAACTCTGATGTTGGCATTTAAAGCAACCAAAGGTATGGCTCCCCCATATCTTGCCAGCATGATTGAACCCTACAAACCCTCCCGCGCACTCAGATCAGCCAACGCAGGGAAGCTGGAAGTACCCTCACTAAAAACGCCGGGACAACGCTCCACACGTCCCAAACTCTTCTCCCTTCTGGCCCCAAAACTGTGGAATGCACTTCCCGTTGCAATCAGAACTGCAGCATCACTCCCGATCTTCCGCCGTAGTCTGAAAACCCACCTTTTCAGACTCCATCATGGCCCACAGCACTTACCCTACCCCCCTTAGACAGCACTTCTTAGACTTATATAGCATTTGAAACAGACTTATAGCATGTCATGTAGACAGCACAATAAGTGCATTGTATGTAGTCATAGCACTTCATAGTATATAGTGTATAGTAGTCATAGCACTTCATAGTATATATGTACAGCATAGTATAGCATATATGTGTAGTTTATATGTATAGTGTCATTATATAGATATGTTCTAGTTATAGTTTATATGTATAGTGTCATTATATAGATATGTTCTAGTCACGTTCTTAGCTTACGCATGTTTCGCGATAAATGCTTTTTTACATATGTGATGTATTCCCATGCTTTTTGTTCTTGCTTATTGTAAATCGCTCTGGATTAAGAGCGTCTGCTAAATGCCTAAATTGTAAATTGTAAATTGTACTCTCTGCTGCCCCATCTGGCGGAGTCAGGTTACCTCAACTGTGCTCCCAGTTGAAATAAATGTTATGACTCACGCTATACTTAGTTACTCTCCAGCACTGCATGGTGGTACCTGGTCGGTATGGGGACCTCGGTGAGGCCGCTCAGTGCATGGTGGTACCTGGTCGGTATGGGGACCTCGGTGAGGCCGCTCAGCAGCACTGCATAGTGCACAGCATAGTGCACTGCATGGTGGTACCAGGTCGGTATGGGGACCTCGGTGAGGCCGCTCAGCAGCACTGCATAGTGCACTGCATGGTGGTACCTGGTCGGTATGGGGACCTCGGTGAGGCCGCTCAGTGCATGGTGGTACCTGGTCGGTATGGGGACCTCGGTGAGGCCGCTCAGCAGCACTGCATAGTGCACTGCATGGTGGTACCTGGTCGGTATGGGGACCTTGGTGAGGCCGCTCAGTGCATGGTGGTACCTGGTCGGTATGGGGACCTCGGTGAGGCCGCTCAGCAGCACTGCATAGTGCACTGCATGGTGGTACCTGGTCGGTATGGGGACCTTGGTGAGGCCGCTCAGTGCATGGTGGTACCTGGTCGGTATGGGGACCTCGGTGAGGCCGCTCAGCAGCACGGCCGGGGACAGGCGGATGAACGCTACGATGGGTCGGTCCAGGAAGTCCAGCTCTCCCACCAGGACGTTGGAGGCTTCGGCGCCCTCTGGGATCTTCTTCATGAAGTGCATGTCCACCTGCAGGTCAGAGGTCACACGGTAAGAAAAAAAGTCACACCAGTGTGAACTGAGTGGTGCAACTCCCCCCCTTCCACCCCCCCCCTCTCTCTCTCTCTCTCTCTCTCTATCTCTCTCTCTCTCTCTCTCTCTCTCTCATTAGCAGGCAACAGTGCACTATTTCTCTCTCTGTTTCTGGCACGACAGCGCCCCTACTGGTACTCATGAGTCACACATGAGTCACACAGGTTAACACATAGGTTAACACATAGTCACGGACATAGCTGTTCCTTGGAGTGGTTGCACCACTCAAAAAGACCATCAGTGTTTATTTAAAGCTGCAGTCCGTAGGCTGGATTGTATCCCTTCCCGAGTCTTTAGCAACTAATTCACTGCCAGAGTAAATTAATACATAATTCCAGAGAACTATACTGCTCTTTGCTTTACAGTAAGCAAGAACAACAGATGGTGATCATCAAATACATAAAAATAGTCATCAAGAATCATACGTAAGCTAAGAACCTAACATCCGTCTAACTAAGTGGCATTTCTGTACAATTAAACTATCCGTATACACTATAGAGTGCTATGTCTACATACATCTAAATTACATAAGTTGAGGCTTCGCCTGTAAGGTCGTCAGGGGTATAGGGCAAGTGCTACGGGCTAAGATGGAGTCTGAGGAGGTACTGTAGGTGTTCAGACTACTCCCATTGCAATGGGACGTGCATTCCATAGTTTTGGAGCCAGAAGGGAGTAGAGTCTGGGATGTGTGTGGTGTTCTCCTGAGTCTGGGATGTGTGTGGTGTTCTCCTGAGTCTGGGATGTGTGTGGTGTTCTCCTGAGTCTGGGATGTGTGTTGTGTTCTCCTGGCGTTTTTACTGAATGTCCAGAGAACTACTGCTCTGTACTAAGTAGAAATGATCTGAATTTGGTCTGCTCTCCTTCTGCATCACATCTCTGTGCCCCAAATAGCCGACCTACAAGTTTGCACACACGCACGCACACACGTGCGCACACACGCACCAAGGCACACGTGCCCACACGGATGCACAAAGACACGGGTATTGTGTTACTTCAAAGTGGACTCTAATAGCAATTCAGATATCCTTTGATGTACAGAGATTGGCTGCAGTGGTGGGTTTGGGCAAATCCAATGCATTATAGTATCCTGTGGATGAATGCAGGTGTATGTATGTCCCGTGGGACATAAAAATACACTTCCAAGACTCTGTTCAGGCGGTCAGGCTTAAAGGTTGGGTTACCTTACTGAGGTCCACCTGTCCGTCAGCAGCCGATCCGCTCTGTCTGTCTGTGTGGGAAGGAGGCTGGGTAGCCGCCGCTGTGTGCGTGCGTGCGTGTGTGTGTGTGTGTGTGTGTGTGTGTGTGTGTGTGTGTGTGTGTGTGTGTGTGTGTGTGAGTGTGAGTGTGAGTGAGTGTGTGTGTGTGTGTGAGAGAGAGAGAGAGAGAGAGAGACACAAAAAGAGACAGAAGTCATATATCGGCTTTATTTTCTGGCCGAGTGCCAATAAAAAACAATCTATGATGGCAGCAACCTTTAGCTTTAGCTTTGGAACTGGAACAAATCTATTGATTTGGGGCAGATTGTCACCGCTGGCAGTTCTAATGCCACGTTTTAGAAATCAGGCCCTGTGTATCTGTCTGGAAACAATATAGGCCTACTTCACTTATACAGTCAAAAAAGCACGCTTGAATCACGTCTTCAACCAGACAAATTCTCCCTCCTTCTGCGCTCCCTCCATTGGCTCCCGGTCGCTGCCCGCACAAAACTATGATGCTAGCCTACAAACTAAGCAGAGGTATGGCACCCCCATATAAGTCTGTACCAACCCTCCAAACCCTGCTCCACGGGTCCCAAACTGTGGAATGAACTTCCCATTGCAGTCAGAACTGAGAGTCACTCCCAACACCTCTTCAGACTCCACCTCAGCCTGTACAGCACTTAAACATACCTGGTAGATGAGGTTCAGACCGGGTTACTCACCTGGTAGATGAGGTTCAGACAGGGTTACTCACCAGGTGAATGAGTTTCAGACAGGCTTCCAGAGGCCAGTGACAGCACCATGGGCAGCAGATTGCTCTTCTTCTTGTCGTGCTGGTGGTGGTGTCTCTTCAGCAGAGCCTCGCGAACTCTGACCCTCACGCTGTCGTTCAGCTCCTGGGACGCCTCCTGGTGGTCAAGGACCATGTCTGCAATGCGCACGCACGCATACGCACACGCACGCACACACAGAAATTAGTTACTCACAAAGCAACAGCACGCCAACATGTGTTTTTAGATGTGAGAGGCTGTCAGTGTGGTATTAGATAAATGTCATTTTGATGCAGTGTGCCACTTGATAAGACTACATTACAATAATGCACTCGACTAATGACTCCCATTAAGTGTTCCCCCGATAAACATTAGTTGCATGTGACAAAGTACAGTCTTTTGAAACAGAGGTAACAAGCGGAACATGTCTGTGCGTGTGTGTGTGTGTGTGTGTGTGTGTGTGTGTGTGTGTGTGTGTGTGTGTGTGTGTGTGTGTGTGTGACAGTGTGTGTGTGTGTGTGTGTGTGTGTGTGTGTGTGTGTGTGTGTGTGTGTGTGTGTGTGTGTGTGTGTGTGGAGGATCCAGACTAATGCGTGTCTTATTAAGTTTGTTAGCAAAACAACTGCCAGACATCCTTACTGAGATCTGGTCTGTTTTACCTAAATGACTATAATATGCCGGGAGAGAGAGAGAGAGAGAGAGAGAGAGAGAGAGAGAGAGAGAGAGAGAGAGAGAGAGAGAGAGCGAGAGTGTGTGGAAATGAGAAAACAAGTTTATACACCAACTAAAGAGATTTGAGCCTCAATTTAATATTTGAAGGAAAAACAAAGTGGCGTGTTCTGCATCTGTCCAACATCACTGTACACATGGACTATTGACTAGAGGGCAGCACGGGTGCACCCGGAACCGAATACCCGAGAGCCGAACCGAGAACCGAGCCGGTTTGGGCCCAAAACATTGACTTGTCCCTCGGGCAGGGTCGGATCCATTTCAAATTGCCACAGGTCTCTTTTGGATCGCCTGAAATGCAGTTACCCGAAATTACCCGTGAGGATCCGAGCTTTATATATTAAACCCTTCAAATTTTAAAATAGGTTTAAAAAATAGACAAGAGTGCAGCATGCATTGTAATTATTACATTCAAGTCATGTCATGCTCCTCGATGTGCCGTCTCTCTCTCTCTCTCTCTCTCTCTCTCTCTCTCTCTCACCCCAATCCCGACAGCCCACACCCACACCCACACACAAACACACCACTGGCTATATTAATGAAATCATGGCGGCCCCCTTGAGCGAGCGAGGTGAAACACAAAACAAAAAACTTACTGTCCCCATGCCTTTGGCTGGTGGAGACAACTACAAATCAAAGCGAGCAATGTGGGACAGTTTTGTTGTGATTGTCAACAGCTCTGGTAAGAATGTCGGTGCGCTAAAATACACTAATATTATGCCTCCGCTGCGCTGTCTTGAGAGGCGGGGTGCACGTCGCTGACGCTCATAGAGAGCAGTCTCATGTCATGTTGAAGCAATAGCAGAGGACACACTAAGAGTCAGGATCTATATCGGATCAGATCAGCGCCGTTTTGGTCGGACCGGGTCCAAACAGTCCAATCCTTCTCGGCTCCGTTTTGGACCGGATCCAATCCTTTCGGGGCGGTTCCGGGCGGGTGCGACAAATCCGTACCGGTTCGATTCAGACAGACAGACAGACAGACAGACAGACAGACAGACAGACAGACAGACAGACAGACAGACAGACAGACAGACAGACAGAATGCTGCAGTAGACGCTGCCCTACCGCAACCGTCTCCAGCGTGAATCATTATATTGTGACGTTTTGGAGAAAATCAGCTGCATTCTGTGCATTGATCATGGCTACTGTTTAGACGAAACAGTAGCCGTGGTCAACGCATGGAATGCAGCCTACTGAGATCTTGGTAGGTCAGTGGACGTCTACTGAGAGCATCCAATGCTCTGATTAAACGGGATTTTGTCCCTTTCAATGCATTGATGGCATTCAAAACGTGTGGATAGATGGATTACCTGCTATCTCCTCAATGCAGTCAGCTCTCATGTCCAGCAGAACAGTGCCGTTGATCAGACAGGATCGCAGCTCAAACAGGCTGTGTAGAGACAGCGTGGCCACGTAGGGTTTACTCCACCTCTCCCCTCCATCCTCTACGTCCTCCTCAAACTTCAACCACCTGCACAGGGTTAGACCATTTATTACAGTGTAGGTGTTTAGTAATACAGAGAGAGAGAGAGAGAGAGAGAGAGAGAGAGGTCACATTCATTTCCAGTCAACTTACAGTCTCTCTCAGATCCTTTGATTTGGAAGTCTTCTTTCTCTTTCTTTCTTTCTTTCTTTCTTTCTTTCTTTCTTTCTTTCTTTCTTTCTTCCAGATCCAAAGGATCTGAGAGAGACTGTAAGTTGACTGGTACTTGATGGAAGAGTGTATAGTCTCGTTTTGTAGATCAGCTTTAGGTCTCCTAGCCGTCTCCTATCTTCTATAATTCAGATGTTTTGTAGATCAGCTCTCACCTAGCCGTCTCCTTCCATTCTGCATCCTTGCCGTTCTTCACACAGATCTCGTCCAGCTCGGTGAAAAGCTCGTGAGCAACGTGTTCGGCGTCCTCCTCTGACCCCAGGATGATCTGGACCCGCTGGGAGGGCGTGTCTACACGGGAACCAATAGGAACAGAGAACACATTATTACTGCCAAACAGAGAACACGTTACTGAGGTGAGTTTTATCATTCATTTCTACGTTCATTTGGACGATTACGTTTATTATTCATGTCTATGCTCATTAGGACGGGACAGCGCATATTAAAAATATTAAATATTAAAGAGTGTTTTTAATGGTAGTCTATATCGAGTAAGGATGTAATATATGGAGTTCCTCAGGGAAGTTGTTTAGGTCCTTTTATTTTCCATTTTTACAAATGATATGCCCTATGTTTTGGATAAAGCAACTATGGTCATGTATGCAGATGATTCGACCATGTTTAGCGCTGCAACAACGTGCAATATACTGAATGAAGTTTTAACGAAGGAATTACAATTGGTGTCAAATTGGGTAAAAGAAAACAAATTGATCTTGAATGTTTCCAAGACAAAGTGCATTGTCTTGGGCACTAAACATATGCTGGCTGGAGACTCCCGACTGAGTTTAACTATGGCGGGGACCCCAATACAGCAAGTTAATAAAATAAAGTTACTTGCTGTCACAATTGATGAGCGCTTGACTTGGTCGGATCATATTGATTCTTTGTTGTAAAAATGGGGCAGGGTATTGCGGTTACACGCAGATGCTCTCCCTATGTTACACCATGAATTAGAAAGGAGGTAACACAGGCATTAGCGCTTTCACATTTAGAGTAATGTATGGGTGTGTGGTCCTCTGCTGCTAAAAGAGATATACAAAAACTACAGCTAGCACAAAATAGAGCTGCAAGATTAGTGCTTAACTGCTCTTTTAAAACCAATGTTGCTAGGATGCACCACAGTTTAGTATGGCTAACTGTAGAGGCTAAATTAACTGCTAGTCTTATAAAATTTACCAGAAATGCAATCATTGAGGGAAAGCCAGATTTCTGCAGAGATCAATTATTTAGTTCAGGTCTAAAACATAGATATCAAACTAGACAGGTAAGCTCAGGGTATTTGGAACTTCCAAAACCAAAGACAGAAACACTTTATCTGTTATTTATAGAGCCACTCAACAGTGGAACTCATTATCTATTAACATAAAACAAATCAAAAGTAAATACTCTTTTAAAAAATCGCTTAAAAAAACATTATTGGGAGAGGTCACACAATTGGACTGATGTGCTTTAGTACATGATATTGCTTTTGTACATGATATTTAACCTACATTATCTATATATCTTTGGTATTCTAATGTTGTTGAATTTAGATTTAGACAGACAAGTGTCAGTTGTTGTTTGTATGTATATTGTATTGTATGTTGTTTTTATGTTGTGATGTTTGGTGTGGACCCCAGGAAGACTAGCGACCACAACAGACCCCAGGAAGACTAGCGACCGCAGCAGACCCCAGGAAGACTAGCGACCGCAGCAGACCCCAGGAAGACTAGCGACCGCAGCAGACCCCAGGAAGACTAGCGACCACAACAGACCCCAGGAAGACTAGCGACCGCAGCAGACCCCAGGAAGACTAGCGACCGCAGCAGACCCCAGGAAGACTAGCGACCGCAGCAGACCCCAGGAAGACTAGCGACCACAACAGACCCCAGGAAGACTAGCGACCGCAGCAGACCCCAGGAAGACTAGCGACCGCAGCAGACCCCAGGAAGACTAGCGACCACAACAGACCCCAGGAAGACTAGCGACCGCAGCAGACCCCAGGAAGACTAGCGACCACAACAGACCCCAGGAAGACTAGCGACCACAACAGACCCCAGGAAGACTAGCGACCACAACAGACCCCAGGAAGACTAGCGACCACAACAGACCCCAGGAAGACTAGCGACCGCAGCAGACCCCAGGAAGACTAGCGACCACAACAGACCCCAGGAAGACTAGCGACCACAACAGACCCCAGGAAGACTAGCGACCGCAGCAGACCCCAGGAAGACTAGCGACCACAACAGACCCCAGGAAGACTAGCGACCGCAGCAGCGGAAGCTAATGGGGATCCAAATAAAGAATAAAGAACATACTGTATGAGACGACCTGCACCTTGACATCCACACACACACACACAAACACGCACGCACGCACTCACTCACTCACGCACGCACGCACGCACGCACGCACACACATACGGAATTACGGATACACACGCACGGACACACGCACGCAGCCATCCATGCTGACGAGATGTGCAGAATTGCTCTCTGTCATCGGTATGTAATTAGCGTGCCGGTCGATGCTGTTAGCTCTGCGGGCGCTGTGTGTGTGTGTGTGTGTGTGTGTGTGTGTGGTATTGATTATGTCCTTCATTGCTTCATTAACGACTAGCCCCACTAGGGAGGAACATGCAAAGTGCCTGCCCCACCAGTGGTGGAAAAAATACTCAAGGTTTTTAGTATCAATTCTGCAATGTAGAAATACTCTGTTACAAGTAAAAGTCCGGAATTCAACATTTTGTTTGAGTAAAAGTACAAAGGTATTGGCTTCAAAATGTACCGTATTGTACCGAATATAAGACGACTCTGATTATAAGACGACCTAGCCTGGATCCAGCCCAAAGACCCCGCCCACTCTCTGAGTGGACTGCATCTCTTGGTCTGGTGTTGCGCTGTGAACCTATAATTTCTTCGGTACAAAAATGTATTATCCAATGAGAATCGGTGGTGGGGGGGTGGGTCTAACGAACAACCAATCAGCGCCGAGTCCCGTTTTCAGCGTCATCACGCAGCGCAACACACAGAGGGTTGAGGGAAATTCTAATCCCCTCCCCCTTGAAATCGCTCAGACAGGAGACAATGTCAGACTGAAGCTTCAAGAAAGCTACAGTCTGATAATCAGGCTAAAGACGACCCCCATTTTTCAAGACTCATTTTAAAATCTGGTTCTTTATAAAGAAAATACATTTATTTTAAAATGATTATAGAAACATTTTAATATGTATAGATTAATATGTGTGTAGACTAATACTGGTATTGTCTTTTAGAAATGCATAGGGTACCATAGTAAAGGTAAAGTAACAAAATAAGCTATAGTTTATTTATGTCTTATACTGTACCCGTAAAAATCAGGATATATGACAGGTCCCCTTGCTTTAACATGTACTGTAATGTTAGTTCCTACCTGCCAATGTTGATAGGGGGACAGGTAAAAGTGTGGGACAGCATAGAGTTGTGGCCATAGACATATATACGTAGACGCCCTTTCCGGCTCTGAGGCACGTGTCACCATTGAAGGCACAATTTTCCCGACATTCCTTGCAAAGCATTAGCGGAAGCTTGTCAAGCTTCCGCGTGCGTAACATAAGTCCCGGAAAAGACGCGCTGTGATTGGCCAGTAGTCACTTGAGTGACAGCGAGAGACATGGAGGAGTCGCATGAGTGACGTCACTTGGGCAGCGACGCAGTCACCTTCAGCAAATGCCTTCAGCACTTCTAAATAAGAAAGCTGCGGATAACTGTTGCTTTGTGTTCACTCTTTAATGTTTTCTGTTAGTAATCTAATCCCCCCTGGCTCTATTGTTAATAACTTTGTTGTTTGTGTTTGTTTGTTTGTCTGGTTTTGTATTGTAATGTATATTGTCATGACTGTTATAAAGATTTGTTAAAAAAAAAAAAAAGCCTTCAGCACTGCACTTCCGCCTTCATTGGGATACACGTCGCTCCAATGAACTGCAACGGCCAGTGAGGCATCTATTTTTTATAATATCTATGGTTGTGGCGTTATCAGTGCTACACACTATGCTATGTTGGTTCGAGTTGAATAAAGAAGTAACTTCTCTTCTGTTTGGTTAACTTGGCCAGCTTTTGAACCACTCTGTTCGAGATGATCGCACCGTTCCTCCAGCTTGCATCACTGCTGTAGTCGCGTCCACTCTGTGTGTGCCGCTCGGTTCATAACACTGGTTTCAGCGGTGCAGGGGCCATCCATCGGCACGGATGTGTGACATTAAAAAAGCCTAGATTGTGAATATAATACGACCCTGTTTTTTAGGATAACGTCTTATGTCCGGTACTTAAAGTACCAAACGTTAACCTACTGTTGTGCAGAAGGTCCTTTTCAAAGTTTTCAAATGTATACAAATATTTTAACTGTAGACCGTACCATGTGAGTTTTGGGGTTGTTCAGAGTCGTCGCTGGGCTGGCTGACGATGCTGGACGGTCTCTTGTCTTTCCTGCGGTGACGAGGACGGTGGTGACGATGGACCTGCCTGACCTTGACCCTGTGAGCTGGAGAGAGAGAGAGAGAGAGAGAGAGAGAGAGAGAGGGAGAAGAGGGTTAACAAATTGAACATCCATTTTCAGATTCAAATGAAAATCCACAGATAATCACCGGTTGGTTGCTTATCAAGATGATCTCATCGACATACTGCATGTATGC
The DNA here is from genome assembly GCF_951216825.1 of Electrona antarctica. Classification (NCBI taxonomy): domain Eukaryota; kingdom Metazoa; phylum Chordata; class Actinopteri; order Myctophiformes; family Myctophidae; genus Electrona; species Electrona antarctica. The sequence continues at coordinate 7,079,098 of NC_136790.1, forward strand.
TGGATGAACAAGTGACATCTCTACTATATTTATATTACTTAAACTGTTTTTTTAAAGTAGCAAAAATTGGCGATCTACACATTCACAATGCGTTGGTTGCATGGAGACACATTGTGAGCTTGTAGATCGTCAATTTTTGCTACTATTGTGTGAGGAAGTAGGGCATTGTAATGTATGGAGATAAGTTATGCACTGATTCAGGTGCTGATGAAAAGCTCTCCTACTGAGGTATCATAAAGTTAGGCCCAAACCACATGCAACTAGTCGCCTTTTTCCTTGCAGCAAAACAGTTTTAAGGACATCACATGTCACACCAATGCAATTAACTAGTCGCAACTCCTTGCAACAAAAAAAAAGACAAAAAAAAAAAAGGACACAGTCACACCAATGTAACTCCTTGCAACAAAACAGTTTAAGGACATGTCACAGTCACACCAATGTAACTCCTTGCAACAAAACAGTTTTAAGGACATGTCACAGTCACACCAATGCAACTCCTTGCAACAAAACAGTTTTAAGGACATGTCACAGTCACACCAATGCAACTCCTTGCAACAAAGTTTACTCATCAATACTGGTTATAAAACTGTAACCATCAAAGCATAGACAGCACTCAACATGTAATGTTAGGTGACCATGTGCATATAATATTACGCATGAAAAGTTTTATTGTTAAAATAATAATAATAATAATATTATAGTTTTCATTTTTTTCCTTTCTTTTTGGGGGGGGGGGGGGGGGGGGGGGGGGCTGTCGAGTATTCGATAAATAATCGTCAGAATAATCGATTTTTGCTGATGGTCAGATTGTGGCATCCATCAGGAGACCTGTCACTCACCTTCAAGCTCCTCCTTCTCATAGTGGATGTTGGCTCCGCCCTGATCCACCACCGCCTCCTCATCTGCCCTCTGATTGGTGGAGAGAGACACACACACACACACACACACACACACACACACACACACACACACACATTTTTTTATGTTAGACATTGAGAGAAATTAAGATTAAGATGTATTTATTTAACTAACCGGTAAATCAAACGATAAGCTTAGGAATTATCAAATAATGAATTAATCGATAAATGACATACCTACTCATGACATAATATAGTGGCATTGAATCTGAAATGAATGAATCTGAAAGTGGCAGCCAAAATGGGCACAATGGGACACAGACAGACGGTTAAAACAGGTGCTTTGACAAAGAGTATTGCATACTAGGTTCCTAACTTGCATCGTTACCAAGTAGGCCGATGGCCGACGGACACAGGTCTAGTATCTCAAATATGGTTCACACAAACACACATTCTCAGCCAATCAAATCATCTCAAACGTGATACACACAAACACACAAAGATGGGCATGGAGGGGCTAGCGCCACTCCAAAATAGAGGGCGGGCTAAAGTTTACCATATAAAATGATACTGTGTACTTCTCCACTAGTATGTGTGTAACCATGACCATTCCACATGAACGTTTTTGAGTGGACAATAATATTACCAGAAACACATAAAGAAAAAAAAAACGTTTTTTCTCCTCTGGTGAACAGTTGGAGGCTGCTCCACAGGAGGCGAGTTGTAGATGTGAGGCCAAGCAGTAGCCTGGCCATTTTTATTTTGGGAGGTCTGTAGCCTTGTTTTTAAGGCCTCCCCCATGTGCTTCAATGGCACCTGACTGGCCTGTGGAGTGAAATGAAATGAAATGATTACTATATTTACCCAGGGTATCTGGGCTAAGCTCAAGAACTTGTTTCCAGCCAGGCCCTGCTCATAGAACAAATTTCATCGTAGTGGTTCAATGCCTTGTTCAAGGGCACTTCAGCGGTGGTAATTTTAACGTGTCGGACAGCTGATTCGAACTGGCGACCTTCCGGTATCAAGACCGCTCCACTATCCGTTCGGCCACCGCTGCCACAAAGTGTGACATCTTACCAATGACTTCGCTCTCTGTGTTCTAGAGGTTCCCTGTGTAACTTCCTCGTGCTCTCCTTGTGTTCCTATTGCTCTCTGTGTTCTAGAGGTTCCCTGTGTAACTTCCTCGTGCTCTCCTTGTGTTCCTATTGCTCTCTGTGTTCTAGAGGTTCCCTGTGTAACTTCCTCGTGCTCTCCTTGTGTTCCTATTGCTCTCTGTGTTCTAGAGGTTCCCTGTGTAACTTCCTCCTGCTCTCCTTGTGTTCCTATTGCTCTCTGTGTTCTAGAGGTTCCCTGTGTAACTTCCTTGTGCTCTCCTTGTGTTCCTATTGCTCTCTGTGTTCTAGAGGTTCCCTGTGTAACTTCCTCGTGCTCTCCTTGTGTTCCTATTGCTCTCTGTGTTCTAGAGGTTCCCTGTGTAACTTCCTTGTGCTCTCCTTGTGTTCCTATTGCTCTCTGTGTTCTAGAGGTTCCCTGTGTAACTTCCTCGTGCTCTCCTTGTGTTCCTATTGCTCTCTGTGTTCTAGAGGTTCCCTGTGTAACTTCCTCGGGCTCTCCTTGTGTTCCTATTGCTCTCTGTGTTCTAGAGGTTCCCTGTGTAACTTCCTCGTGCTCTCCTTGTGTTCCTATTGCTCTCTGTGTTCTAGAGGTTCCCTGTGTAACTTCCTCGTGCTCTCCTTGTGTTCCTATTGCTCTCTGTGTTCTAGAGGTTCCCTGTGTAACTTCCTCGTGCTCTCCTTGTGTTCCTATTGCTCTCTGTGTTCTAGAGGTTCCCTGTGTAACTTCCTCGTGCTCTCCTTGTGTTCCTATTGCTCTCTGTGTTCTAGAGGTTCCCTGTGTAACTTCCTCGTGCTCTCCTTGTGTTCTTATTGCTCTCTGTGTTCTAGAGGTTCCCTGTGTAACTTCCTCGTGCTCTCCTTGTGTTCCTATTTTTGGTCATTAGATTCTTGTGACGGTCTTGTGTAATAATGCAGCGTTATTAACGCTTGATGCCCACAAGGGGCGAGATAGATGGACGTTCTGGTGGCATTCTGCTTTCAATCACTTTTGCCGTCTTCACTTTTCTGCCCTCACTTTTATCTTCAATATGTACTTTGCTCAGCCAATCAAATCATCACTATGGGGTGATCCTATGCGGTTTGTTACCAAATCTAATTTCACACATCTGGTACGGCGAAATCAATAAATTATGTCATTCATATATCAACCCAAAAACCTTATAAATAAATAAAAACTAAGCATTTAATTTTGTCTATAATTAGTTTTAGTTAGTTTTGTAAACACATATTACAATCTCAGTTAGTTATTGTAGTTTAGTATTTAGTTCAGTTAAAAGATATATATATATATTTATTTATTTTAGTTTCCGTTATTTAATTTGTTTTCATTCACTATAATGACTAGTCCTTACCCGTTGGAAAAGAGATCAGTGACGGGACGTAACTGAATTCAATAGGCAACCAACTGTGCTGTAACTGCGTACGTCGTACCCGGAAACAGAGATGTGAAACAGAGAGTGCCGCCAATGAAGTATTGTACAGTGACTAAAGTCTATGCAATGTTTATCTTATACTATTACTAAAAAACAATCTAAAATAAAGTGATTTAAGATCATTAAAGCTGGGCTGTTGAATTAATGTGGGCAGTATTCTCGCGATATTGTCATTATTGTGCGTATTGAGAAATTACCCCAGGTGAAGGAGTTTAACTACCTCAAGGTCTTGTTCACAAGTGAGGGGAGAACGGAGAAAGAGATCAGCCGGAGAATCAAGAGCGGCAGGCAGGGGGCGGTATTGCAGTCGCGGTGCCGCACAGTTGTGACGAAAATAGAGCTGAGCCAGAAGGCAAACCTCTCTGTTTGCCAAGCAATCTTCGTTCCTACTCTCACTCTCACCTAAGGTCATGAAGTGTGGGTCATGACCAAAGAACAAGGTTGTAGATACACGTGAAACGTTATAGCAGGATGACCTTGCCTGGAAACGTGTATCAACTGTGTATCAACTGTGACCAGGCAAGTGGCAACCGCTACTAATCAATGGGTGCACAAATAGTGTCATAGAGCTGTGCGTTTATGGGACAGTTGTCATCAATATCTGTGATTTATCCAGTTCAATATCGACTAATACAGAGCTGTTCCCCAATCAATGGGTCGGGACAGTTCATCTCATCATGACAGTTTGATTTTGACAGCAATGATTGGTGTAGTTTTAGTCAGTATTTTGAAAAAATTTAAATCTATTTAGTTTTAGTCCTATTTTAGTCATCTGAAATCTATTAGTTTTAGTCTAGTTTTAGTCGACTAAATCTACAGTTTGTTTTAGTTGACAACGCGTTATTTTGGCGGTACCTTGATCGCGTCGTAGTGGCAGGTTTTACACTTGATTGCGTGCTGAATATAGCAGATCCACAAGCTTCCGTCATGCCATGCACAACCAAACATAAAATACATCCATCCATCTTCAACCGCTTATCCGTAGTCGCGCGGGGAACAGCTCCACCAGAGTGTTCCAGACGTCCCTCTCCAGAGCAACATTAGTGACTTCCTCCTGGGGTATCCCGAGACGTTCCAAGGCCAGTGAGTCGATTTCTAAAGTGCCCACAGCCCTCCTATGAGACACAGACTGAGTAGAAAAAAATCGTGCCATTTTACCATGATTATTAGTGAGGACCTATTATAGAGCACCGAAGTCCTGACGTCACTGTCAGTAGAGGGCACCAGTCCACAGGTTCGTGTACTTTTTATTTGCATTGAAATCACCATAGGGGGATTTTAGATCTATTCATATAGGAACGGTGTTTGAAAAATAAACCGATCATCCCGGCCTTTTCACTCATATGGATATGAAGCATCGACTGAAGGTGGAAATGTACAAATATACCCAACGAGTAACACAATAAGCGTTAGAAACGAGTCAAACAACCCAGAGACTACATTTCCGGGTAGGCGGTGGTTGCAGCTGCCCGTCGCACAACAACAACTTTAAATTTGTATTGATATTTAATGTTTCGTGGTTAGTACGAGTCGAGTCACCGCCAGCTGAGCTTACGTCAACGAGGAATCTCAGGAACGCAATGTGTTGACAGCTGGGCGTGACGTATATTAGCAGCAACATTGCTTTCATATGTAGTTTCAAGGCTTTTGCGGCCAAAGTAATTCCATTTTCTCCAGAAACTGGCTGTATCAAATATGAATGGGCATCATTAACGATGCGTGTGCGTGTGTGCGTGCCTGCGTGCGTGCGTACGTTTGTGCCTGTGTGCATGTGTGTGTGCACGTGTGTGTCACAGAAGCTGGTCTGGGTAAGATCAAATCAGATTGAACTCCACACTCAGCCGTTTATTGACTCGCTTCCAAGAAGCACTTTAAAACCATTCTGTCTGTCTGTCTGTCTCTGTGCGTGCTTGCGTGCGTGCGTGTGAGTGCGTGTGTGTGAGTGCGTGCGTGTGAGTGCGTGTGTGTGCTAACAGGACAGCAACTAATAACTATCCCTCTGAGGTAGGAAAGGTTCTTCTCTTAACTAATGTAAGACATGGTTCTAAATCCTGACAGTTTTAACTCATATCTTCTGAAAAACATTCGCTGTGAAAGAATATATATTCGAAGATGTGCACACATTTTAAAAAAAATAGCAGATCTACAAGCTTGTAGCGCGGCACTCTGGGTCATGCTATGAGCTTGTAGATCTGCTATTTTTCAACAGCTAAAGTTAAAAAAATAATAATGGTTCAAAAGTGGTTAAAAGCTAAAAGGTGACAGAGATGCGTTCCAGGTCTTAACCCTTAGACAGATTACTACTGGAAAACACGTGGAGTTTTGCATTAGTCTTTTCTGCCCTGTACGTGATTTTCCGTAGTTCTCTTTTTTTATTAATACCAATATATTAATTCGGTCCGCACCTCTGTATATAGTATTGAGCATAAATATCAACTACATTTCCCAGAATTCCCGTGTCACGTGACACACGTGTATGCTTTCCTATTGGAAACTGACGCCCAGCCCCCAGTGAACAGGGGGGTTGGTTGACTCCTCCGAGGTGGGCACTGGAGGAAGAGTTTTTCAGCCAGGTTTGCAGTCGCCGCAAAAAAAACAATCTGAAAAATGATCCATCCGTGTCCAGTGGCATTCTCCAGTCCCAGACCGTTGGCCGGGCTGCAACATCCTAGCCTGGATCCAGCCCAAAGACCCCGCCCACTCTCTGAGTGGACTGCATCTCTTGGTCTGGTGTTGCACTGTGAACCTATCATTTCTTCGGTACAAAAATGTATTATCCAATGAGAATCGGTGGTGGGGGGGTGGGTCTAACGAACAACCAATCAGCGCCGAGTCCCGTTTTCAGCGTCATCACGCAGCGCAACACACAGAGGGTTGGGGGAAATTCTAATCCCCTCCCCCTTGAAATCGCTCAGACAGGAGACAATGTCAGACTGAAGCTTCAAGAAAGCTACAGTCTGATAATCAGGCTAGCAACATCCACCCTCGCGGATTACACGTGTGCAATGTTTTTTCTTCTCCCCACCGGAGTTACCACCAAGGCTGATGCCTTCGCTAAAAGGTAATTTTATTGTATTCGAAAATGCCCTAATATGACATGTCTAGTAAGACGATCCCTATATTTGGCCCGAGCCGACCTAGTGCTGATATCAGATAGATGTGGTAGAACCATATATGGATAGATCTAACTGGTTTAGTCATCGTGACATGCATAGTCGGAGAATATATAACAAGGGTCGGTACTATAGGTGATCGACGTAGCTAACAAAAACATCTGATCAAATGAATGTATTGTACTGTGTCTTTGTGGGCCGAATCGTGGCATCGTGGCATACAAATAGATGTTTGTATAATTAGTATCACGATAAAATAATATGGCGACGTTAGAATGACACCACCAATGAGTGATTGCGTGTAATGTAGCTGCCCAGCGTATATCCAGCACCATCACGTCACCACATTCCACTGGCTGTTGGCTAGTAGTAGTTGCTAACAAACACTGCACAAATGGTACTGGCTATTGGCCGGGCCACAAGCCCGGGCAATAGCCAGTACCAATGTTGCTGGATGATTGCGACGCAATGGTGCTGGATATACCCTGGGCAGCTAGCTACATTACCACCGATCACTCATTGGTGTTTCATTCTAACGTTGCCATATTATTTTATCGTGATACTACTTATACAAGCATCTATTTGTATTTGTCATGCCACGACTCGGCCCACAAAGACACTGCACAATAAAATCATTGATCGCCAGCAGCCGGGTAAAACGCCATGTAATAGTAGCGTGCACTGACTACAGCTAAAATGTTTATTTCTTTTTATATATTTAGAACTGGCATCAGATGAGGAGGAGGAGGAGGAGGAGGAGGAGGATGAAGAGTCAAGACTGCGATGGCGTTCTCCGACACTGAACCGGATTCATTCATTCATTCATTTCAGGGGGGGGCAGTTTTTGGGTGTTTTTTTTATTTAGCCTACTCACACATAACCTGACTCCGCCAGATGGGGCAGCAGAGAGTACACTGGGTTCCCCCCTCCTGCTCCCATCTGGGAACTCTCAGGCAGACTTGATGCCCGGCCACAAAACGGCCTGGCCAATCAGCAGCAGCTAGAAGCGAAGTTGCTCACAAAACGGCCTGGCCAATCAGCAGCAGCTAGTAGAAGCTAGAAGCTGCTGCTAGAAGTTGCTAGAAGCTGCTGCTGATTGGCCAGGCCGTTTTGTGGCCGGGCATCAAGTCTGCCTGAGAGTTCCCAGATGGGAGCAGGAGGGGGGAACACAGTGTACACTCTGCTGCCCCATATGGCGGAGTCAGGTTAACTCACACACACACACCGTCAAGGACTGGGTTTGGGGACATTTGGGAGGAGTAGCTCTGATCCATAGCTCTAAATGCGCATTTAGAGCTATGGATCAGAGCTAGGGGAGGAGTAACTGTTTTGTATGTAGGCCTATTTATTTTCTGTAATATTTATCATTTTATTATGTTAGTAGTCGTAAAAAATAAAATACGCTTTTACAATGAGTTAGACCTGTCATGACTATTTTGTTCACTATTGTGAGGTTTATTGTATATGACTAAGCAAGTTTCAACTGTGATTTACTCTGTAACGGTAGATGGTAATAACTCAATTTCTTTTTTATAATACAGTATACATTCAAGTCTATATTTTGATACATATCATGGGCACCAAGTCATATCAAAACAATGTCCTTGGATGTGTTTTTTATCAAAACTGTGTTTCTTCATAACAGGTTTTTGAGATACATGCATGAATAGACAAGGTACTGGTAAGACTATGTAAACATGGTATATATAAAAATGTGCGTTAGAATGTCTAATTTTACCCCAAAAAAGAATTGAGTTTATATGATGTTCCAATTTCAGAGCTATGGGGACTTTTAGCTGGATAGGTCAGATTGATCATGACTGACCATGCTATTTATAGATGGCAAAATATCTACAGTGGTACATGTGAGAAACTTTTTATTTTATTTTAATTGAACTAGACAACTCACCCTTTAAAATGAGATATTGCATGGCTATGTATGCCCAGCAGAAAAAAAGTTATTTAGAAAATAAAACTTCAACCGGGCATAACTTTTTTTGGTTGTCCTAGAAACAGAAACAGTGTAAATGCAGGCTCTTTTAAATGGCTTCCAACACAAGAACTAAACATTTTATCAACTCAGTTCATTTTTTTCCTGGAAGCAGACAAGTCAAGCTTTCTCTGAAGGTCTTTCGTTGTCACACATTCACAACAGAGAATTTTCAATAAATCATTCAAAAACGCCATTCTGGCCATAGAGAAGTCTACCTACTATATAGAAATCCTTGAAACGCTCAAAGAGTTAATGGGTTAAATCAGTAGTTCTCACACAGACATTTTCCAAAACAGCAGATGCTCAAACTTGTAGATCTGCTATTTTTCAATAGCCACCACTAAAATCTGAAATGACACAGATGCTTTCCCGGTACTCTTCGACAGTGGCGTGCACAGACATTTAGAGGGGCAGGTGCTCAAGTTAAAAAAGGGCACCTTGTGCAGCGCGTGGAACCGGCCGGTTGCCTTAATCCATTTTGGGCGGGAACCCCTTTTGGTGTTAGCATTATGTTATGCTTTAGCTATTGAAAAATAGCAGATCTACAAGCTCATAGCGCGGCACCGAGTGGCGCGCTATGAGCTTGTAGGTCTGCTATTTTTGAAAAATCCAAAAAAAAAAAGAGAAAAAAGTTTTTTTTCTTCTTTTTTTTCAAAAGGGCACATTGCCAAAAGGGCAGGGGGTGCTCTAGCACCCCCTAGTGTCTATCTGTGCACGCCACTGCTCTTCGAGAATGAATGAATCTTCGAGTCATTATAATACTGCTAGAGATAAATTGCTTGTTTCCATTCCATGCCAGCTTGGAAAATCAACAATGGTGGACATTGTAAACGAAGTGGAAATGCAAACTTGGAACTGAATGAACTGAATGAAGAGGGGGAGGAATTATACAAAGTACAGTAGGGTGATACAGATGACATCATTCATATGACCAAATCAGTTGAGCTGTTCCTGAGAGCAATTTCCATAAAAGCCTGATTGTTCAAAATTGCGTATTTGTGGGGATAGAAAACACATAGGGCAGCACAATAAAAAAAGTTGTAGGACCTTTAAGACATTAGTACGTACGTACATACTACTATTACTACTACTAACAATAACTGTGTGTGTGTGCGCGCGTGCGTGCAACAGCGCAGCATTCACTGACAGGCTTGTCATCTTGTGATTAGCTGCTTTGCCCCCGTTTCCTGGCAACCCCCCCCCCCCCCCCCCCCCCCCCACCCCCTGTCTCTCTGGGTCATATGGCCTTCATGTCACTGTCACTTGGGACGGTGCTGTTATAGTGTCACTGACTGTATAATGGATTTTATTTTCCACACAGCTTAGCCACCCCCCCCCCCCACTTATCTGTGTGTGTGTGTGTGTGTGTGTGTGTGTGTGTGTGTGTGTGTGTGTGTGTGTGTGTGTGTGTGTGTGTGTGTGTGTGTGTGTGTGTGTGTGTGTGTGTGTGTGTGACCTTGGGTTTGGTGTCCTTCACGCTCCGCTCACCATCGTCGGCTAATAAAACACTTGAGGCCTCAACGTCCCCGACTAAGAAGGAATCTGATTGGCCAAATGTGTCGCGGTCCCCGACTACCAATGAATCCGATCGGCCAGATGTTGCCTGTAGTCGACTGGTAGTAGTCCAATCATGTTTTAAAATAGCTGATCTACAAGTTCACAAAGTGTCGACTCATAGAGAAAAAGAAAATAAATTAACATTTTTAACACTTCTGTTACGTCAATACATTTTATTTAGCTTAATTATACAAATTAACGAAAGTAATTAACATGGTCCCCTCACGTATTAGAAGGACAATATCAGTCACCAGAACCGGCTGTTTTCAATGACTCCATCATGGTTCAAATGGACCCTGACGAAGGCTTGTAGCCGAACGCGTCCATTTTAATGATCTTTGCCATGAAGGCTTTTTTCACTTGGAACGGAACAGAGTGCCTTGGACCCCTTTTTTATGGTTCAAAAGTTTGAAGTTACAATGGGTTTATATAGGAAGGGGGCGTGTCTGATAAAAATAATGAATATCAAATATCTAAATACTGAATCAAGCAACTTAAAAACTGCAAGGTTGCTGTGTTCAGACTGAGACGGATCTCCTGAAATCACATTTGAAACCACCTCTGAATGTGTCTCAAGTCGCATTGGTAAAAATCGCATTCCATGTGACTTGTTTGTGTTTAGACTTATTTAAAGTGAGTGCCGTGATTTTTTTCCACCCTAAAACCTGATCATCAGGTATTATTATATAACGAGGAAGATTATTATTATTGTTATTATTATTATTATTATTATTATTATTATTATTATTATTATTCATCCATCCATCCATCTTCAACCGCTTATCCGTAGTCGGGTCGTGGGGGCAACAGCTCCAACAGAGTGCTCCAGACTTCCCTCTCCAGAGCAACATTAGTGACTTCCTTTCTCCTAGGTTATGCAAATTATATAATTGTGTATTATCATCAGGAGACCCCCCAAAGTCGTGGTCAGAAGCCATCATCACGGTACTACATAAAGAAGGAAAAGACCCCATACAGTGTTCTAGTTACCGCCCAGTCAGTCTTTTGTGCGTGGATTATAAGATATTAACCTCTATATTGGCGAATAGAATTCAAAAGTACATTAAACAATTAATAAATCCTCAGCAAACGGGGTTCATCTGGACTAGACAAGGGACAAACAATATTAGGAGAGCATTAAACATACAGTCACTAGCAGCAAGAGATAAAGACCCATCGATGCTCCTTAGCCTCGATGGGATCAAGGCTTTCGATAGATTAGATTGGCTCTTTTTAGAAGAGACTTTAAAAGAAATGGGTTTTAGAGAAGAATTTGTTTCTTGGATTAATCTGCTATATAATAATTCCAAATCAAGAATTAGAGTTAATGGTCACTGTTCAGAATTTTTCAAGGTTGAGAGGGGCGTAAAACAGGGAGATTCATTATCCCCTGTTCTCTACGCAATTAGCATAGAATGTTTGGCTGAAGCTATACGTCGAAATACTCAGATCCAAGGCATTCCAGACGATGGTGGGTTCGTCCACAAGGTGGCGCTATTCGCTGACGATGTTTTGCTCTTCATAAGAAATCCACTGCTCTCTATTCCCCCACTCATGCAGTGCCTGCAAAGTTATGGATCCGTTTCAGGTTATAAAATTAATGAAAGCAAATCGGAGGCAATGATGATTTCTGGGTCCTGGCCTACACAACTAAACAAAGATGTATCATATCGTTGGTCTAAACAGGGGTTTAGGTACTTGGGGATTATAATCACACCAAATCCCACACAATTATTTGATGCAAACTATACAAAATGAATTAGAGCCATTAAAAATGATCTGGGGAGATGGGATGTTCTTCCCCTTTCTTTATTGGGTAGAGTTGAAACGGTGAAAATGAATGTATTGCCTAGACTTCTGTTCTTGTTTCAGTCCTTGCCTGTCAGAGTACCCATCTCCACCTTTAAGGCACTTGATCGAATGATTTCTAAATTTATTTGGCAAAATAAAAAGCCCAGGATAAGGCTCAAAACACTTCTTTTGCCAAAAATTAGGGGAGGCCTAGGCCTTCCCAATTTAAAGCATTACTATTGGGCGGCTCAGCTGACCGCAATTGTCGCATGGATAGGTAATGATGAAGAGACAGGTTGGAACCGAATAGAACAGAGCACAATTAAAGGGGTGTCTCTGTCAACATTACCCTTCCTTGATAAAAAAACTATTGATAAAAACAAAATTAAAATAGGAAATGAATGGATAAAGCATACATTAAAGGTGTGGGAAGCAGTTAGGAAAACACTGTGGGGACCAGGGTCAGTTTCAAGGGCAATGCCAATAGTGGGTAACATTGATTTCTCTCCATCCATAAGTGATACTGGATTCAGTCGTTGGGCTGATAAGGGTCTTAAAACCATAAATCAGTTATTTGAGGGAACAACTTTTAAATCCTTTGCTCAACTCCAGACGAAATTTAAACTCCCTTCAAGTGATTTATTTAGATATTTCCAAATAAGGCATTATATCATGGATCATAGAGAGAGAGAGCTGGTTAGGAAAACCCCAAACGAAATTGAGGTGTATTTCATTGGTATTGCAGAAAAAAAATTCCCAACTAAAAAACATGTTTCTAATTTATATAAAGCGCTGGATGATGTTTCTCAAAATACATGGTACATTAAGGATAAATGGGAATTGGAATTAAATATAATAATTGAAGACAAAACCTGGGAGGACATGTGTGAAGGTTGTCACAAGGGAATAAATAGCCAGTTGTGGAAGGAATTTGATTGGAAACTCAAAACTAGATATTTCAATACTCCTCTGGTCATTTCTTCATACGTGAAAACACCATCCATAGAATTATGTTGGAGAAATTGTGGGGGAGTTGGAGACCATACACACATTTTTTGGGATTGTCCAATAATTTCAGGGTTCTGGAAAAATGTTAAAAAGGAAATTGAAAAATGTTTGGGGTTGAATATTCCTTCTGGACCCGAGTTATTTCTGCTGGGAATTATACCGGAGGAGTTGCGTGGATGGAGTTACATATTAAGGATACTTTTACTGATTGCTAAGAAAATGATAACAGTAAATTGGAGGGAGGTAAAACCACCTACTATAACCCAATGGAAACAGAGACTGAAGCAGGTTTATATAATGGAGGAAATGACGGCAAGGTTACAATTAAAAATGGAAAGTTTCATACTTAAATGGACTTCTGTAATATTGTACTTGGGTGTTTCGGTGTATGTGTAGAGGTCTAAGAGTGCTGAGTAGGGGTTGTTGAGTCTATAAAAATGCTTCGAATGTTGGATATCTGCTGTATATTGTATTGTATTGTGAGTCATGTCTCCTGCTGTTCCCTGCCTTGTCCAGTACTGTCTGAAGAATGCTGAATTTTTGAAGTTTGTCAAGCTGTTTTTCTGTTTTTCTTTGATTTCTTTTATTGTCTCTGTTTTTGTTATGTATTTTTGTTTTCTTGTATTCACATTTATGTTTGATTTCTGTTTCATTGTTCGTGTTTCATTTTTTGAAATAAAAACAAAGTTCAAAAAAGAAAAAGAAAAAGTGTACAGTATTTGTTAAAATGTTTGTTTTTATGTGGACACGCCCACCAGTTCATTAAGTATGCCTGGTTTGCCTGGTGGGTGGTGATCCACCTGAACTGAAGCTGCACCCACAGCTGTGGTTGTATGATAAAGGGGGAGGGGTTAGGGGAAGGGAAGATATTGTGATGTCACTATATATGTATTTTTTTCATTTGCACGTTTGACTGTCAAGGTCTCCAGGAAGAAACCCTAAATACAAAGGGAAGACATCATTGCACATAACAACCACACCAAGGTGTCTATACTGTCTGGAAAAAAAGAAACAAATCAAATTCCAATCTGGATGTGGCACAGATTTGATTCAGGCTGGATTTGGCTGCCAGTGTAAATGGATTTGGCTGCCAGTGTAAATGGATTTGGCTGCCAGTGTAAATGGATTTGGCTGCCAGTGTAAATGGGGCCTAACATTTCAAACAACTCGCATCATCAGGGGCGAAACTACATGGCAGTGGGCCCCGGTGTCGGCGGTGGCGATGCGCGCGGGGGGGGGGGGGGGGGGGGTGGGGGATGGACGTGTCGGCGGCGGATGCGATGCGATGTTATGTGATGCGATCTGATATATAAATATTCATTCAATCTGTATGTATACATCAATTTGAATGTTTCACTTTCAATCAATCTGTATAGCTGTAGGACTGCAGGGCTGCAGCTGGGGCTGCCAGGCTATCAGAAATGACTTTGGACAGATGGAAAAAACTTTAGTTAAACTTGCAGAGTGACAGATTACTTTACCTGGGTTACATCTTCTGATAGTGCTGACTGCTGACATGACATAATAATCCCATAGTGTTTAATTAGCGTGACGGAACTTGACAAATATAGTCCACAGCTGAGCTTGTTGTGCTGATGACAGGCAGCGTGCCATGAACACACGTTGAAACAAGGTGGTAAAGATAACAAGGAGAGGACAGTGATGTCACTGTTATGCAACACGGAAGTAGTATGGAGTAGTATGAAGCTGTCAGTCAGTGACATCACTGACTAATCCTTGGTGTTACTCTTCCTGCGACCGATAGCCCCTGAAACCAGGCTTTCACCGTTGTCTCGTCCCGACTCTTTTTTTTCTCTTCTTCTTCCCCCTTCATGGGCCCCTTGGGGGCGCTGGGCCCCGGTGCATCGCGCCGGTTGCACCGTCGATATTTACGCCACTGCGCATCATTCCTATGAGTGACAGGCCAGTGAGTAACATTTAAAAACGTTTCCAAAAGGCCCCAACGTGATATTCCCAAAGGAGTTGAACAGTTCTTGTAACAGTGGTTCCCAAAGTGGGGTCCGTGGACCCCCAGGGGTCCTTGAGGGAGTTCCAGGGGGTCCCCAGCTAAATGATAGTTTGGAACCAAATGGACCCTTATGGGTCTGTAACTCTGAGAGTGTACAAATGGACCCTAACGGGTCCATTTGGTTCCATTTGTACACTCTCAGAGTTACCATTGATTTTACAATATAAATTGGGGGTCCCAGAGATAGAAATGACATTAAATGGGGATCTGTAGACTAATATGCATGTCAAACTAGGGGGTCCTTGAAATTAAACAGGTTGAGAATCACATCTAGAGCCGTAAAAGTCTTAAGGTCCCTGGTCCCTGGCATATCTTTTTCAAATGGGGGTCAATTTGGGGGACATGGTCAAGTTTGGGAACCACTTCCCAAACGGAACAACAAGACGGAGCGAGAGGGAGAAGAATGCATAATCCTCTCTGTCGGCTGGAAACCCCATATGTCCAAAACTGATACTTTTCAGGATACAAAATCTAAAATAGAAAAAGTAGCAGATCTACAAGCTCAAAGTGTGTCACTTCACGCTGTGTTTCAAGCTTGTAGATCTGCTGCTTTTGATGCTTCTGTGTGACACTGTGGTGTGATCCAGTGTTGACGTGTGAAAAAAACAGAGATAATATGGAGATAAGAGGGTTATAACGCATAACCGGGCTCTCTCCAAATCATGGACATGGAGTCGCTAATTATAGGATGGTTCCTTTTGGACGAGCCACGATCTGGAGTCGCTGTCAGAACCATGTGTGTCTGCAGTGCTGGAAAGTACATTTACTTCAGTACTGTACCGGACTATAGCCTACTCCACTACATCTCGGATCCAAATATTGTAGGCTACTTTTACTCAACTACATTTATTTGAAAATGTAGTTACTACAGTAGTT
>NC_136790.1:7099869-7169881 GCF_951216825.1 Electrona antarctica
ACCCGCCCCCTGGGAAACAAGATCCATACACAGCATCTCCAGACTCAAATACCACACGACAGTGTGATTTGAGTCTGGCTTATTAGCCAGGCTACAGTTCACCCACCTAAGCTTAACCTGTTCCAAAACCACAAGGATGGTGTCAAGGTCATCTGAGGGTATGAGGGTATCCTATGTTATCCACAACAGGCGCTATAAGCCTGATCTATTTTTATACTTTGTAAACCATGTTTTATGCCCCCTCCCCCCCAAAAAAAGCAGATATAGCATACTATACATGCCCTGGTGCAAGCAGCACCCATATAGCATATGGGCTTCGAAAGCAGTCTCCTATATAGCCTTAGCCTATTTATATTTTGTGAACATGCAGTGTGGAGATGCATTTCTAAATGATCTCCATATAATACAGTCAACATGCTTCAGGTCATATTGAATACAGTCAACATACGTTGTTCTCGCCTACTGTACAGTAACTTGCTCTGGATTAAGAGCGTCTGCTAATTGCCTGAACTGTAAATTGTAAATTGTATGTGTGTTTGATAAATGCTTTCGATCGGAGCAGCCTGGATCGGAGGAACACATGCATGATGATGTGATCTATTATCATCACTAGGCTCTAGAATAGTGTGTCATTTGTCTCATCAGTCGGTGGCAGTGCCTATTAAGGTTTAGACTCTCGTAGATGTATTTTATCGATTCTGATATTGTGTCAGAATCGATAAAATACATCTACGAGAGTCTAAATCTTATGCTATAGTCAGTCTATTGTCAGTGCACACAGCTGTGCACGACACGTGCTGCACTGAGACGACAATATCAACAACAATGCTCAGCTGCAGCATGCATATAGCTATAATATGATGACGAGATCCACTCCCTGCACCATAAATGATCCATATGGAACTGATGTGATTGGACCACAACTGTAGGCTTTGTTATTATTCCTATGAGGCTGGCACAGGCTGCATGGGGGATATTTTGGAACACGTAATTAAAGCCATCATCGCTTCGCTCGCATCGATTCTTGTGCAGCTATAGAGCTGGACAGTGTGCACTGTGGCTGCAGTTACAGAGAGATGCATATGGCCCCCTGCACGCCTCGGGCGCTTCTGTTCATCAATATAGACAATAAATAACAAATACAGCCTATGGCATCCATCCAAATAAGCACTGATTTATATACGACTTCAGATCACCTGAGCAATTAATCCCTTCGAACCCACAGCCTGTAATGTAATGTAATGTAATGTAATGTATATCCTCCTGATCCTCATCATACTGAGATGAGATCTGCTAGCTCAGTGGTCCTTGAGGGGATTCCAGGACTCCAGGTGCTCCCCAGTTAAACTTAAATGATGGAGTTGTAATGGTAACCAAATGGACCCTTTGATATGTTTAACTCCTGAGAGTGTACATGGTACACTCTCAAGATCTATAAGGGTCCATTTGGTTTCATTGTTGTACACTGTACAACAATGAAACCAAATGGACCCTTATAGATATTTAACTCTTGAGAGTGTAAAATGAAACCAAATGGGTCGATTTGGTTTCATTTTACACTCTCAAGAGTTACATTATTGTTAAACATCTGCATTACTTAAATTACAAGATGTCTACACAATTAGAGGACATAGAAGAATTGTTGTTTTGATCAACGTTTGCCTGTTATCTCTCCTAATGGCACCAACATCAATACAGCATGGAATTGTGGACAAAATCTCATCCGGCGACAACACAATATTCTTTAGTTTTGGGTCTGAGAGGCTAAATGTCATCAAAAAATGGTGGTCCGCGGCTCAAATGCTGAATAAGGTATGTGAAAATGGGTGAAAACCACTGCTGAATGATCATGGCTGAATGAGTTGATTAGCCTACCTGGTAACTCAACATATCGTCCACCCCGGCTGGCATCATGACTGTCCGGACCACCGGGGACAGAGTCCAGGGGCTCGGGCTGATAGTCTCCCGGACCCCCGGGGTTCAGCTGGTTGTGGTTGTGGTTCAAGTCTCTCCAGCAGCGGCTATAGAGGCGTGAGTGATCCGAGGATGCGATGCGATGGAGCGGCTCAACAGCAGCTCCTGTCATCGGTCGATTGTTCTCCACACATGCTGGTGGTTTTGACAACTGACACAATTATAACGGTCAGTTTTTTCCACCCCTATTCTATGTTGGCTGTTTTCTCCCGACTCCCGAGGCGAGGCGAGGCGCGTGCATGTGTCCTCTGCCGTCTGCAGCCAGGCAGGCAGGAGGATGCACAAGCACATGCACACAGCGTCACGCTGATTTCTGGCCAATCACTGCGCAGACAGCAGTCTGCTTGCTGTTGAAGACTTTTCTCTTCGCAGATGAGGCTGGGACCGAGGCTACTGTTGAAGCAGCAGGCAGCTGTTCAGTTCCAGTCAGACGGTGGTAGAAAAAGGCTACTCAATTGTTTTTTTACTTAAGTAAAAGTATGCATACTGCTATGTAGAACTCCTCCGTTACAAGTAAAACTAAAAGCCCAGAATTTAAAAAAAAAGTAGGCCTACAAAAGTATTGGCCAAAATGTAGACCACTTAAAGTACCAAAATTAGAAAGACTGGCAGGCAGGCATCAGAGTTCAAATGCCCTAGTCCCCTTTCTGTTGTAAAGCTTTAAAACTGATTCCCTATGTATTTGATGTATTACCATGCATGTGTTGTCCTCGCTTATTGTAAATCGCTTTGGATTAAGAGGGTCTGCTAAATGTCTACATTGTAAATTGTTAAAAATAACATGAGAAAACATATGGGCAACTATGGGAGCCACATGCGGCCCCCGCACCTTCACTTATGTGGCCCTAATATCCGAATATTGATATATTACTGATTTCAGCTGTTACAATTCCAAACATGCAAACATGACCCGCTATAATTACTTCAGTCTAAATTAGTAGGTTAATGAGTAGTATTCAAATGTTATGTCCAATGTATTTGTATTTAGTCAATACTGTCCGTGTTTGTCACATATTTTATCGTTATAGATCTGTGGTGGATATTTAATACATCAATAAATTCCTGGAATTCCTCTTTGGTATGTTCCCAGATCCCAAATATATCATGCAGAAATGTAATGTAATGTAGGAATGTGTTGGTTTTAGTCAGCATTTTTGCAGGGCTGTCTGTTCCCATATGCTCATGTATATGTTTGCATCCTCCTCAGGGAAACTTGGATTAGAGAATAAACCGGGATTTAACAGATATCCTGGGTTAATATATCCTGGATCAGCGATTAACCGGTTTCATGAAAGCTGGTTAATCTTGCCAGATTAAGTTTGCAAGTTAACCTGGATATGTTGAGGCTTGATTCAGTTTCATAAAAGCAATGCCACTATAGTTACCATGGAAACTAATGCTGTGGATTTAGCCTGCTCCGGACCAGGCTAACAGCCAGGTTTAACCTAATCCTGATGTCTTTACTGTTCATTAAGCAGTCAATCTGATCACAAACTTATTCCACACTTATTCAATTATTATGGGTTTATGTTGCCTTGTTTTAATCGGTCTGCATTAAAGGAATAATAAACACTATACAAAATCAAAGAACCAAAATATATAGGCTGCACAAACTCATCATGACAGCTTGTGAGCTTGTAGATCAGCTACTTTTGGTGACTGTTCCCCCAGAATAGGTTTGCTGTGGTGCAAGTGGTACAGAATAATTATTATATATTTTTTTTTTGTAAAGGTGAAAACATTACTAAACTAGAACTGCACTCTGTCGAGTGCCTATATACTTGCTTGTTGCACACAAGTGCGCAAGCAGAGCGCGCAAGTACTGTAGACCGCTACAAACTTTCAAATCTCAGCCTCTCTGTGAAAGAACCTTTGCAATATTGAATTGTTAGGTTTAGCTATTTGCTACGTACCTTGCTTTTGGAGGATTTTGAAACTACAAATTATTTCAAAGTAAAAAGTTCCAGCATGTGTCTCCACAGTAAGTTCTTTTCAGGCAAACATGTCCACCGTAAGATGAACCTAAATAGGTTTGAATGGGGTTTCTAGGTCTAAGTATGTAGGACTAGTAGCATGCCAAAGTTTGTGCTATTGCCATTGAGAATGCATTGGGCGTTTAAGTTAAATACGGGGGGGGGGGGGGGGGGGCATATTTTGACAGCAGAAACTGTCATAATTTCTCCCTATTCCAAAGTCCCCCAAGGTACATTATATATTTAAACTATTTTCAGCAATGGTACACTTATTTTTTCAGTGGGTAGATCTTGTTGAGCTGGTCATTTTGAAAGTATATCTCATGTCATAAATGTGGGGGCACCCCTGATGTAGGACTAGTAGCATGCCAAAGTTTGTGATATTGCCATTGAGAATGCATTGGGCGTTTAAATTAAATAACTGAGAAACTACAAATCATTTAAAAGTGAAAGGTTCCAGCATGTGTCTCCACAGTACGCTGAATTATAAAATGTGTGAATGGAGTTTCTAGGTGAAAGTGATTTTTTGACGTGCCATAGAGCTGCCATTGAGCCCCATTATAAATTTCTCAAATTTGAAAGCACAATATTTCTAAAACTATGAAACATTTCAAAGATTTATTTTCAGGCAAACATGTCCACCGTAAGATGAACCCAAATAGGTTTGAATGGGGATTATATAGGTGTAAGTATGTAGGACTAGTATCATGCCAAAGTTCGTGCTATTGCCATTGAGAATGCATTGGGCGTTTAAGTTAAATAACTCAGAAACTACAATTAATTTCAAAGTAAAAGGTTCCAGCATGTGTCTCCACAGTAAGCTGAATTATAAAATGTGTGAATAGAGTTTCTAGGTGAAAGTAATTTTTTGACGTGCCATATAGAGCTGCCATTGAGCCCCATTATAGATTTCTCAAATTTGAAACACTATATTTCTAAAACTATGAAACATGTCAAAGATTCTTTTTCAGGCAAACATGTCCACCATAAGATGAACCTAAATAGGTTTGAATGGGGTTTATATAGGTGTAAGTATGTAGGACTAGTAGCATGCCAAAGTTCGTGCTATTGCCATTGAGAATGCATTGGGCGTTTAAGTTAAATAACTCCGAAACTACAAATCATTTCAAAGTAAAAAGTTCCAGCATGTGTCCCACAGTAAGCTGAATTATAAAAAGTGTGAATGGAGTTTCTAGGTGAAAGTGCTTTTTTGACGTGCCATATAGAGCTGCCATTGAGCCCCATTATAGATTTCTCAAATTTGAAACACTATATTTCTAAAACTATGAAACATTTCAAAGATTTATTTTCAGGCAAACATGTCCACCGTAAGATGAACCTGAATAGGTTTGAATGGGGTTTCTAGGTGTAAGTATGTAGGACTAGTAGCATGCCAAAGTTTGTGATATTGCCATTGAGATCTGCATTGAAATGCAGATCTGGAGTGGGTGCATACTTAGTTTAGACTAGTCATTGGTTAGACATGGGTTAAGGTTATAGGTTCAGGGTGTAAATGGTAAATGGTAAATGGTGCATTTATATAGCGCCTTTATCCAAGGCGCTTTACATAGATTGTGCATTACATTCACCCATTCACACACACATTCATACACCGATTGCGGCGGAAGCCATGCAAGGTACCAACCAGCACATCGGGAGCAATTTGGGGTTCAGTGTCTTGCCCAAGGACACTTCGACATATAGCCAGGAGGAGCCGGGATTCGAACCGCCGACCCATGGATCATTGGACGACCTGCTCTACCTCCTGAGCCACAGTCGCCCCATGGGAGGTTAGGTTTAGGGTGAGGGTTTGAGATAGGTTGTAGTTGTAGGACTAATGACTGGTCTAACCAATGACTAGTCTAAACCAAAAACTGTCTAAACTAAGTACTGTTTGGAGAGACAATGGCCAGGTGTCTCCCCTTCCACTCATCATCTCTGGCTCCGCCCTCCAATCCAGCACTGCATTAGAATGGTTAAAGGCACAGCCACACACACACAGAACCCCAGAGTAGACTAAAGGCCCACAGTTTTTGTCACGCTTCTTTTAACACAGGGCCAAAATAACTTTTTGAATACAGCATCATAAGTTTTGCACACCCCCATATGCGCTGACTCACAGTGAGCAATGCGCAAAACTGCCTCCTGGAACTTGGAAGGAATGACAATTTGGAAAATTGAGTTTCCAATGAACCCTTTGCCATGTGGCACACATTTGCACAGCAGCACCCCAGTTTCAATTAAGTAGCCTACCCCTGTGCGCGATTTTTCACCTCCTGTTTGGAGAGAACCAAATTGAACAGCTCCTTCAATGTGGGATCGGCTTTCTGCTCCTTCACCAACTCAGCATGGGAAATGGACCTAGGAAGGTTAGACAGATATGCAGTTTCCCCCTGGCACTCCATTTCTAGCCTAGCTAATAAACCAGACTAATATCACACAACACTGTCGCGGTATATCAGTCTGGGCTGGCTCCACTTGGATTTCATTTCCCGGGGCACATTTTCTCTTTGACGCAATTGGTCAGAGCTACTGTCAGTCAAAGGTCTCAAGCATTGAACGTCACTGTACCAAAGCCCGCCCATATTGCATACCGTGTCCCGATTGGTCCGACCTGTTCTCGGTTGTAGGAAAGAGGCGTGCTACTGAGCCTCGCCAGACCGTAATCCGCTGGTAGGCAACTTTTTTTTGCCAACGGCTGATTCGGTCTGGTTTATTAACCAGGCTACTCCATTTCAACTGTAGGTTGTAGCAGCTGAACAGACTGATCTGCAAAAACCCGCCCCCTGCCACATCATTTCCCAGTACAACGGTCACCCCATTAACAGGAAGAGCTGGTCTCACTCCCATCCTGACTTCACCTTTAAACAGAGATGAATAAAGCATGAATTTGTCTACAGGGACATGGAAAACTGACATCTCCATGCCCAACACAGGAATGAACGACCCAGTGTTGGTCGTCTGAGAAAACTGCAGAAAAGAGGAAAGGATAAATTACTTAAATGAGCCTGTGTCCAGCAAAATGGTTACTGGCACCTTCTCTGGGTTACCAATCAGCGACACATATCCTTTTGAAACAAATGGAGAAACATCAGAGTCATGTAGAGCACGACCAGCCGGTCCACTCCTATGCTCCGACTCCACACTCCCACTGGTCCTGGCAGTGAAGTAGTTGCAACAACCTGGCCAGTTTCTCTGCTGTTGTTTCCCTTATTATTATTGTTATTAAATATATAGCCTGATATCCTTCCATTCCGTCTCCCTTTGAGAACAGTGAGAAAGCACTATTGTGTTTGTTGACATTCTAACCGCGATACATAACTAATTTGCATACTTAAATGATTGACGTTCGGAGGATCCCCCTCATTCCCCGGGTAACGCTATGAACTGTGGGTCATTTCTTTGCCAAAGTCAGCATCGATGCTGACTTTGGCAAAGGGCACATAAAGGGGCGGGGCTGAGCCCTCACTGACTTACCGATTTCAAATGGGACATCCCTCAAGCCCTCGCAGACTTCACATGAACGCGTAGCTAAGTCAGTGAGGGCTCATTGAGTCAGCAAGGGAGTGGATTGGGATTGGGCCACAGAACCCCAGAGTAGACTAAAGGCCCAGAGGGCTATCTATCTATCTATCCATCTATCCATCTATCCATCTATCCATCTATCCATCTATCCATCTATCCATCCATCCATCCATCCATCCATCCATCCATCCATCCATCCATCCATGAATTGGGGGCCTCGCTAAAATAATAACATTTGAACTGGGGACCCCCCTAAGGTAATCATAATTGAACTAGGGACACCCCTAAAATAATCATATTTTATGCTATATTTAATAAATACAAAACATCCACATTCCACATAATCAAAAGTGTTATGGTCATTAGAAACGGTGGTAGCCTACTAGGATTTATATAGTTCATATATTTTAATGTGTGACTGGACACCATAGCATTGTGGCCTCCCGTTGTCACCACAAGGTGGCAGCAAAGCCTACATTTCGCTTAAAGCACTTTTTTTTACATGGATACTTGAGGTACTCTTTAATGTTTCACCATGAAAAAATACATATTATAGTATGTCGTCTTTCATGATTTTCACATATTTTATCAACAAAAACCATGAAAAACGAAATACTGTATGATTTTCATCTTTTTATCATCGAAAACCATGAAAAACTTATTATAGTATGACGTCCTTCATGATTTCTATCACCGAAAACCAAAACCATGAAAAACAATGATTTTCAACTTTTTTTAATCATTGAAAACCATAAAAAACATAGTATAGTATGTCGTCTTTCATAATTTTCACCTTTTTTTAATCATCGAAAACCATGAAAAATGACTATACTATGAAATTAGTAGGGCTGAAATCATACTTAAAGCATCAAATGACTATATACTAATTATTTACAGTAAGTATGATGTCGGCCCGAATACTTCACTTGACTCTAGAACAGGGGTAGCAACCTAGGCACGGGTGCCAACATTGGCACAGGGGAGGGTGATCACTGGCACACTGGGGCATAAGTGTGAGACAGAGAAGACAGTTATCTGTGAAAGTGTGTGAGAGAGAACAGAGCGACCTGTTAGATAAATGCTCGCTCTCTCTCTTGGGAGACAGGTGCTTGAGTTTAGTGATCATTACATCCTGATATGGACAATCAAAATCAGTTGGGAATATTTAATTTGGATGTGGTGTCATAATTATATTTATATATGGCACACTGACTATCACAAAAATGAAAACACTGGCACTTCATGTGAAAAAGGTTGCAGACCCCTGCTCTAGTCTAGAACACTAAACACCATCACACTATAGTCACCATCACACTATAGTCACCATCACCATACACGGGTATATTTTACCCAATGTAAACTATAAAAAGCAAGGCTTTTGCACACCTACAAGCGACAAGTGCCCGACGTACTGAAAAAGAAGGGATTCCCGCACAGTGTCTTCAAATGCAGTGAAAAAAAGTTTATTAGGGAACCAGTAGCCTCGGAAACCCAGACATTTTTATTTCCAGGGAGATGAAGGCCTGATGAAGGCCGTATAGGCCGAAATGTTGCTGGTTCCCTAATAGACTTTTTTCACTCATTGTAAACTAAAAAAGAAAAATACTTCCCATGAAAATATATTGAAGTACAGCAATTCATGGATACTTGAGGTACTCTTCTTTAATATTTCATCATGACTTTTCTTTAAAAAAAACGAAAAATAGATATCATGGGGGGGCCCTATCATAGGGGGGCAAAATCTGTGGAAATTAATGTGGGTATTATGTTAAAAGTATTCCTACAAAAAAAAAGAAAGAAAAATGGCGCTGGGAACTTCTCCTTTAGTCCACCCACCCCTGGCACATGTGAGAATGGTCCAGTGAAAAAAAACTAAAAATCATTGTGGTTGTATGGGATTTATCTCTATCACTCTATCACTAAACACGGGTGAAATTCCCTGGAACACCTGCCTGTAGAAAAAAACAGGGATGTGGGCAGGGAAACAAACCTACCTTCTATGATGTCACTGAGCATCATGAAGGTATTGAGTCTACTGACAGACTCATCCACCGTAGACATCAGCAACATTATGAAAATTACAAAAATATAATTGTCCGGGTGAAAATCATCCAAATCATCCCCACACACACACACACACACACACACAAACGGATGAATAAAGTAGGAGTTGAACAATCCAGATTTCCACAGGAAAAAGCTTTTTATTAATATGCTTATATAATGTGTATCAACATTTATTGACAGAAAAAAAATGTACGTCATCAAACGTCTTTCTCGCAGGTTCCTAAAATATAGTACCTCGTTCTTTAGAAAACTAATCTTCTTGTAAAATGTTTACATTCACTTTCTCTCTATCTCTCCTCCTCCTTTGCGACTCCAGTATTTCATACCAAAAATAGTTTTTTTTTCTTATCAGCGTTTCACGAGAAAAAAAGGCAACAGCATGAACAAACACCAGGTTTGACGTTTTGAGCATTCAAAAAAAATACAATTGTTGAATATATATGTAGACCAGGCCCAGCAAAGTGCTACAGTAATTTACTGTATAATTATGTACAGCAATTACTGTATCATTAATAATTATGTACAGTATTCACTGTATAAGTATGTACAGCTTCAACAAAGCATTGTCCAACAGCAGTGGTGGCAAGTAACTAAGTACATTTACTTAAGTACCGTGCTTAAGTACAATTTTGAGGTATTTTTACTTGAGTATTCAGTATTTTTACTTCTACTCCACTACATCTCAGAAAACAAATATTGTACTTTTACTCCACTACATTTATTCGCAATGCGACGCATTGTGAGCTTGTAGATCTCCTATTTTCAAAATATTTTTTATACATTTGAAAACTTGAAATGAGACATTCTGCACAATGAATTACTTTCTACTTTTGTGCTTTAAGTACATGTTGATACGGATACTTTGAATTCAAATAGATTTTGAATTCAGGACTTTTACTTGTAATGTATAGTATAGTTCTACATTGCATTATTGATACTTTTTTTACTTAAGTAAAACAATTGTGTACTTTTTCCACCACTGTCCAGCAGAACTCTCTCTCTCTCTCTGACACCTGATCCACACTGCCAGTGGTGCGAGCGTGTAACTCTGAGTGTACAAATGAAACCAAAACCAAATGGACCCTTACAGGTCTGTAACTCTTTATAGCAGATGTGATGTCCAAATTAACCAGCTCTGATAGTGTGATAAAAAGCGGATGAGCCCGACCGATGATGGCACGTTTTTTGTGGGTCCGATGCCATAGCACACATTTTGGTGAGTGAAAAAAAGCAATAATAAAAAAAGTGCAAAAAATATCGAAATCTATTTCATTTAACAATTCATTAAAGTTTCTAACCACTTGAGCCAAAGCCTAGACGTGTTGGGAAATCTACATAGCTTGTAGATTGGCTAATTTGGCTGTTCAGTTTCATGGCATGACACCAAGAAAGCATGGTGGAACGTGGTTTAGAAGTGGACGAGGAAATTATACTATTATTTAAAAAAATACTTTACGTGATACTAATGTCGTTAAACAACTCATTCCCCGCCGAGATCGTCTTTTGACGCCTTCTGGTCCAAACGCCCTTGTCTCCGAGATAGGATTTAGAATCCTAACCTAATCCTTGGATCAAAACAAGCTTGATTTGTGGCTAAGCGAATGAGTAAAAAAAAACAAGTCTCGTAATGGTCAACCTGTCAGTCGGGCTCGAGGTAACAGTGGCCTAAAAAACATCAAACCGTGCAACGCTCTGGGTCGAAGATCAACCGCTAACCGCTAACAAAATCAACATATCTCTGTGGCAAACAGCTACGACCGAGACGTGAGCGTCGTCAGCGTATCGGATTCATCAGCAGCAGCATCGGAACAGGTTTTCATCTTTACATTCAACCGTGTGTGCGTGCGTGCTTGCGTGTGCCTGAGGTGAAATAGCTTGCTGGTGTTCTGTATAAAGTCCAAAACATTCAGTCTGAACGAAAGTGAACAGAGTTAAACCCCGCCCTCCACTCGTAGGTAGAGTGTGATTGGACACCCTCCACTCGTAGGTAGAGTGTGATTAGACGCTCTCCTCCTGTAGGTAGAGTGTGATTGGATGCCCTCCTCTCGTAGTTAGAGTGTGATTGGATGCCCTCCTCTCATAGGTAGAGTGTGATTGGCCGCCGCCCTCTCGTAGGTAGAGTTTTATTGGACGCCGCAGCAACCTGTCCTTTCGGTCTTCCTGTTTGACCTCTGACCCTGGGCCGAGGAACACGGGAGGGGGCGGGGTCCACCCCTCTCTCTCTCTCTCACCGTGTGGGAACAGACCACGAACAGCTCATTGGACGTCAACGCCACAGTTTTTCTTTTCTTTTTTCCCAAACCCGCCTCTCAGTCTTTGGACTCCAGGTCGATTGTGGGAGGAGCTTGATGATGCTGCAGCGCCTGGAGGAGGGTGGGGGGGGAGGAGTCCATGGTGGGGTAGAGCACGGCGGTGGGTACCCCCCCTCTCGGGGTGTGGTACCAGGCGGCCTCCTTCTCCAGCATGGGCAGGTAGGCGGCGGCCTGGGGGGGGAGGAGGTAGAAGGGCACGGCGCACAGGGTTGGTGCGGGGGGGGCGGCCGGAAGACACAACGCCCATGTAGGGGCGTGTCTGGAGAGACGACGACGAAGACGAAGACGACTCGCCGCCGGATAGCGACTCGTCCTCCTCAGACGATGTTGTCTCGTCGGCCCGACGGGGACGCTTCCCCCCGTCCTGCTTGAAGTGGGAGGAGCTTCTCCTCTTCATCGGCTCGCTGCCAAAGTAGTAGTGGGCGTGGTTGCTGTGCAGCGGGGCATGCTGATTGGCCGCGGTGGCCGACGCCAGCTCGCCGCCGTAACCACTGTCCGTGTCTGTGTCGCTGCCGCTCTGCTCGCCTCCACCGGCCCCGACGGTCCCCCACTGGCCCCCTGCCGGCGTGCCGCCGGCGAATGCCCGCCGAATGACCGGCACGCAGTTCCTCCTGTAGCCCTCAGCCCTGGGCGCGGGGGAGATGGGGGACGGCATATCTCTGTGGTGGTGATGATGATGATCCTCTTTCTCTGCCTGGGGGGGGCTCGGCAGGGGGGTGCGGGGGCGGAGGATCGACGGAGGATCCCCTCCTCGCAGAACCTCGGCCGCCAGTGTCTGGATGTGGCTGACCAGGCGCGGCGGGGTCAGATGGTCCCCGCCACCCAACTGCTGATTGGCCGACAGGTAGCTCAGCACCTCTTTGGCGCAGAGGTGGAACCCTGAGCGGAACATCTCCTCAGTCTGACCCCTGACCTCTGGAGGCGAGTCTACACACACACACACACACACACACACACGCACATTAAAGAAGCTGTAAGTGATTTTTCTAAATGTATTTTGAATGTTAAATTGCTCTATAACCAAATACAACAAAAACAACAACTACTACTACTCACCGATGGGCATGCCGCTCTGCAGAGCCCGGATCTTCTGCTGCTGCTGCTCCAGAAGAGACGTCAGCCCGTTAAGGTGCTTCAGAGTGAGCTCCAACACCACAGCCTTCTCTAGATGGCCCAGAGTCTGAGAGAGAAACAATTAAACAGTTATTTCAGTTATTTCACCGTCTTTAGGGTTTGACATTATTTACGGCATTATTTACAAAATGCTCCTCCTCTACAGTGCTTGGCAGCCTCCAATGATGAGGTGACCAACAAACAATTCGACTTCAGTGTCAATAAATACATAAGCATTACAATTTAGAATTTAGGCATTTAGCAGATGCTCTTAATCCAGAGCGATTTACATTAAGCAAGAACAAAACGTGGCGATACATCATATACATAAAGACTAGTTATCATGAATCATACGTAAGCTAAGAACATAACAGTGGAATATATCTATATAATGAAATATATAGATAGATAGATATATATATAAGGCCACACAGCCACTCGATGGCGCTAATGTCCCTAAAAAGGCAGTGGATGGTGAACCAACTACACTCCTGCATGCACACACACACACACACACACACACACACACACACACACACACACACACACACACACACACACACACACACACACACACACACACACACACACACACACACACACACACACACACACACACACACACACACACACACACACACACACACACACACACGCACACACACACACACACACACACACACACACACGCACACACACACACACAACTCACGGTGAGTTTGAGGTGCTCGGGCAGCAGGTCTTTCAGCTGAGAGATGCACTCGTTGATTCTGTCGCGCCGTTTCTTCTCAATCAGCCTGTGAGGCATCTTGTAGGTGTCCTGTCAATCATAATAATCACATTATTAATAATCATAAACACATTATGTAAGACCACTGCTTCTCAACCTGTGGGTGGGGGTCCCCCGGTTGATGATACAGTCAAGCAGTAAACAAAACAACATACAGTATACAGGACATAACATTTATACGAGATTTATACGTGACATTTGAATGAGACCTTTTTCTTTTTCTTTGCATCAAAAGTGACCAACCGACTACACTATAACAAGTCATGAAATATTGCCTGAGAAAGTGTCAAAAAGAAGAGTGAAAAATAGGCGATCTACAAGCTCACAGCGCCTCTGAGGTGTTATAGATTTAAATTTAAATTTAAAGTTTACTTTTTTGGGAGGGGGGGGGGGGGGGGGGGGGGGTCCCCAGTTCAAATAATGGAGTTGGAACAACTGATGTTCAGGAGGCGGAGGAACACACCTTGACCACACCTCCACGCCAATCTCCGCCCTCCACGCCAATCTACCTGAGCCTACTTATACCCGCCCCATACAACCCAGAATCCTCTATGCTTTTCGTATGTGTTCCGTACTAGCCAACCGCATTGTACCACAACTACCTAAAGCCAAAAGAAACAAAGTTTTGTCTCACCGTCCCCATGGACTCCTCGGTCGACTTATTTGAGCTTTTCGCTGAACTGTCTTCTGGGAGCACCCAGGGGAGCCCGACGCCCGCTGGCGCCAGGAGCTCACCCTCAGTCGTCTCTGACACTTCCAGCACCTCCCGTGCTGCCGCCACCAAGAACCCAGCCGTCGCCGCTTCGGTTCCAAACGCCGCCGCTTCGGTTTCGAGCGCCGCCACCGCGGCCCCTCAAACCGACGGATCCAACGGACCTCCCATCCCGCCGTCCGGTCACGCCACCACGGCGTCCTCAGTCCTGCCACGGACACACTCTCATAGCAGCAGCACCAGCGGTTCGCCCTCCCACCGCCGCCACCGCCGCCGCTTCACGACAAGGGAACGCGGAGCTCCGTCCGCCGTCCTCCCGTCGTCCTCCCAGCACAATGCTTCCCGCAGCTCCGCCGTTTCGCGCCACCTCCGTCAGCCACAACTACCCAGCCAGCCACAACCTGTCATCACGGATTGGACCGTAGCAGGTCTCCAGCGGCAGCTCCGTGCCCGTAATATCACATTCCCTCGCACCACCAACAAGGCAGGCTTGTTCTTGCTCTTCCGCAACACCATCGACCTGACGACAACAACAACAACAACTCCGGGGCCTTCCTCGAGCCGGACGCGCGTCGATGACGTCACGAGGACACCCGCCGATGACGTCACCCGCCGATCCAGGCGGTCCCGTGCCAACCCAGCCTCTCTTCCCCCCGCTTTCTCCAGCGTTGGGTATCTTACATTCTATTCAGAATATACTTTCATTACTACTACTTATCCTTGTCAAGTTTTAAGTTTTGTGTAGTGTCGGTCACCCACCATCCAGCGTCGGGTGTCTTACACTATACTCGGAATATATTTACCATATATATCTAACATATACACGTCGTATATGTGGGTTAATATGCGTTACATGTATATTACCATTACTTTAACTTGTTCAGGTATTAAGTCCATGTAGTGTTAGTTACCCAACACTGCCCACCCCTACCTCCTCCCTCCCCCCTCCCCCACTCCCGCAGGACAACAGCCGATGACGTCACCCGCCGATCCAGGCGGTCCCGTGCCAACCCAGCCTCTCTTCCCCCCGCCACCTCCAGCGTTGGGTATCTTACATTCTATTCAGAATATACTTTCATTACTACTACTTATCCTTGTCAAGTTTTAAGTTTCGTGTAGTGTCGGTCACCCACCATCCAGCGTCGGGTGCCTTACACTATACTCGGAATATATATACCATATATATCTAACATATACACGTCGTATATGTGGGTTAATATGCGTTTACATGTATATTACCATTACTTTAACTTGTTCAAGTCATTAAGTCCACGTAGTGTTAGTTACCCAACACTGCCCACCCCTACCTCCTCCCTCCCCCCTCCCCCACTCCCGCCACTTCTCCCCACCACCTTTTCCACTCCAGCACGCTTCCTTCTACCAGCGCAACCCTCCCAAGCTCCCTCTTTCCCACCAGTACAATCAGCGAAACCACTCCAAACCCTCCCACCTCAGCGCCTGCTCCCCACACCCTCACGTCCCTCCTCTCCCTCTTGTCCTCCTTCGTCTCGCAGGCCGCACCACCACCCACCCCTCCCCCCCCGTCCCTCCTCCCCACTCAAATTTCCTCCGTCCCCTCATCCCTCGCCGCCCTCGTGGCCGCATTGACCCAGGCTCTGCCCGCCTCGCCCCAGGCTACGCCAGCCTTCCCTCAGGCTCTGTCCGCCTTCCCACAGGCTCTGCCCGCCTGCACCCCCTTCCCGGCCCCCTCACACCCTACGCTGGCGCTCCCCAGCGTCCTTTCCAACCCCTCCTACCCCCCTCCCCCCCACCCCCCCCCCCTTCTCTCTCTCCACAGCTGCCCCGGCGGTCGCCCCGCCCAACGCCCCCGCCAGGAACCCCCAGACCATCAGTGCCACCCTCCGCAACCAGATCCTACAAGGTATGGACATAGACCTCGCCACCCTCCTCCACCCCTCCACCACCAACTCCGAATCCCGCCTAATCGAGTGCGGAGACATCTCCATCCAACTCCGCAACCCCACCCCCTCACGCTCCGCCATTCTCACCGTCGCCGAGTTCGGCCTGGCCTTCTCCTACTACCGAGACGTCATCTGCTCTGCCTACCCAGCCCGCCGCCAGGAGTTGGATGACTACCACACTGTGGTTTTAGACCTAGCCGTGAGGTTTGGTGGCTCCCTATTTCTCGAATACCACCGCCAGTTCGCCGCCACCCGCCGCAGCCAGGCTCCACCAACTCAACCTTTCCACCTACTGGGGCCAACTGGACTTGGAGCTTTACTGCCGCATTTTTGCAGGAAGGCTAGCCATAGCCTGCAACCTGTGCGGCAACCCCACCCACCCCGCCAGCCAGTGCGTCCACGCCGCCCCCCCCCGCCGCCAAACCCACCACCTACAGACCAACTCCTGGCCCCTCCTCCCTCCCCACCTTCAACAGACCAACTCCCGGCCCCCCCTCCCTCCTCGCCATCACTGCGCCCCCGCCACGCCCCCAACCCTACCCAGCTTCCCAAAACGCTCTCGACAGACGCGGCCGCCCTGTCTTGTACTGCGGATCTGCAGCCATCTGCAATAATTACAACGAGGCAGGGTGCGCCGCGTCTGTCTGCAGACTCCTCCATGTCTGCACCCACTGCGGGGGCGCCCACGCCCGCTCCACCTGCCCCCAACACCCCACCAAACCTTCCAAACCCAGTTGACATTCAGTACACCTCTCCACCCCCATCAACATCCCCGCCCTGGCCGCCGCACTTTCACGCCACCCAGACCCCGCAACCGCCTGCTTCCTCCTCGGCGGCCTAAACTACGGTTTCTCCCCCGGCCTCGTCACCCTCCCCACCAACACCC
The DNA here is from genome assembly GCF_951216825.1 of Electrona antarctica. Classification (NCBI taxonomy): domain Eukaryota; kingdom Metazoa; phylum Chordata; class Actinopteri; order Myctophiformes; family Myctophidae; genus Electrona; species Electrona antarctica. Next base: position 7,117,144 of record NC_136790.1, read on the forward strand.
ACACCTGCCATAACCTCCAGTCCGCCCTCACCGACCCAGACTCAGTCACTTCCTTGCTTAACAAGGAAGTGGCGAACGGATTTATGATCGGCCCTTTCTCCACCCCACCCTTCCCCACCTACCGCATCAACCCCATAGGCATCGCCACCAGGAAATACTCCGGAAAAAAGAGGATCATCCTCGACCTCTCCTCCCCCCACGGCACCTCCACCCCCAGCGTCAACAGCCTCATCCCCAGCCCCCCTTTCTCCATGCAGTACGCCACCATAGACGGCGCCATCAACCTCATCAGACTCGCTGGCCAAGGCGCATGGCTGGCCAAAGCAGACGTCACCGCAGCATTTAAAATCCTCCCCCTCCACCCTGACTCCTGGCACCTTTTTGGGGTCTCCTGGCAGGACGCCTACTTCTTCGCCGTCCGCCTCACCTTCGGCTGCAAGAGCAGCCCGAAGCTGTTTGACACGTTAGCCGAAGCCCTTTGCTGGATCCTCACGAACATTCACAAGCTCCCCTACGTCACCCACCTGCTAGACGACTTCCTCGTCGTCACTCCCCCTCACGCACCCCCCGCTTCCGGCCTCACCACACTCACCTCCGTCTTCAACAACCTCGGCGTCCCCCTCGCCCTAGAGAAGACAAAGGGCCCCTCGACCTCCCTCGAGTTCCTGGGCATCACCCTGGACACGGTCTCACTCCAAGCCTCCCTGCCCCCCGACAAGCTCAACCGCATCACTCTCCTCCTCTCCAACTACCTGAACCTCCCCCAGTGCAGCAAGCAACAGCTCCTCTCCCTGCTCGGCCACCTCAATTACGCAATACGCATCATCCCCCAAGGCCGCTCCTTCATCTCCAACCTCCTCCACCTCTCCACCTCAGTCCCTTCCCTCCACCACCAGGTCACTCTTGACTCCCCCTGCCAAATGGAGCTGCGCCTCTGGCACCTCCTCCTGTCAAATTGGAACGGAATCACTTTTTTTTACAATGACTTCATCTCCTCCCCCGAAGACCTCCAACTCTACACAGACGCGGCCCCCTCAGTAGGCTTCGGAGGCTACTACGCCGGAAGGTGGTTCTCCTCCCCCTGGCCCGACGAGCTCCACCTCCTCGACCCCGACCATTCCCACTCCTCCACCCTCTACGAACTATACCCCATCGCCATCGCCGCAGCCCTGTGGGGCTCCGAGTGGACGAGCAAAAGTGTCCTCATACACACAGACAACCAGGCCGTGGTCCACATTATTAATAAAGGCCGCTGCTCCTCACTCCCCGTCATGTCCCTCCTGCGCCGCCTAACCTGGCTCTCCGTCACCCACCAGTTTCTCCTCCGTGCCGCCCACGTCCCTGGCCACCACAACTCCATCGCTGACTCCCTTTCCCGTTTTCTGTTCCAGAAGTTCAAGACCTTGGCCCCGCACTCCGATCCCCTTCCAGTCCCGGTCCCTCCATTTTCCGACATCATCTTCCCCTAGAACACCCTCTCCACCACCTCATCCTCCAGTCCCAGCACTCCATCCTGCTGAGCGTAGCAGACTCCACCCTCTCATCCTACCGGACAGCTTGGCACAACTTCCAGTCCTTCCACCTCCGCCACAATCTACACTTCCCCTCACTCGATCTCCTCTCCCTCTCCGCCTTCATCAGCTACAGCGCCTCCACCCTCTCCACCCGCTCCTCCACGATCAGAGTCTACCTATGCGGCATCAGCTTCTTCACCAAACTCCTAACCGGTTCGCCCCATCCATTCACCCAGCACCCCCAAATCATCCTCCAACTCAAAGGCTTGCAGCGCGGCGAACCGCGGCTTCCTCCCCGGCGCCTCCCCCTCACCATAGAGATCCTGGCCTCCTGCATCCACACCATCCGTTCCGGCTACGCCAACCAAACCCTCAACTCCACCCTAGAATCCATGTTCCTCCTGGCCTTCTACGGCTTCCTCCGTTGCTCGGAGTTCACGGCCGCCAACCACAACTTCAACCCTGCAATCCACCCCTGCCTCTCCGACTTAACCTCCCACGACCACGACACGTTGGTCTTCACCCTGAAAAGAAGCAAGTCCTCCCAGCATCGCCCAATTCCCATCTACCTCTTCCGCATCAACTCCCCCACCAGTCCTTTCGAACCCCTGGTCAACCACGTCCGCCTCAGACAATCCCAGCACGCTCTCCCCACAGACCCCCTCTTCACCAATGAACACGGAACCGTCGCCACCCGCTGCTGGTTCCTCCTCCACCTCCGCCAAATCCTCACCACCTCAGGCTACCCGTCAGAAAACTTCTCCGGCCACTCCTTCCGCATCGGCGCCGCCTCCACCGCCGCCAGCCGAGGCCTCCAGGACCACACTGTCCGCCTGCTCGGCAGATGGTCCTCCCAAGCCTACCTGACCTACATCCGCTCCTCCCTCCACGACATCAGACAGGCCCACAACTCCCTGGCCTAGTGGTCGCCCCCCGTCTTCCTTTTGGGGATCACGCCTTGATGTGTACCGCGGGCTGACCGCCACACGACCCCCTCCCCAAAGACTCCAGGGTCGGCGACCCCCCCCGGAACCCACGCCCCGCTCCCCCCACTCTCCTCCTCATCATTCCATTCTTTCATTCAATAAAATCTTTAAACCTTCCACATGTGTGTTCATTCCAACTAGTGAAATGGAGTTGGAACAACTGATGTTCAGGAGGCGGAGGAACACACCTTGACCACACCTCCACGCCAATCTCCGCCCTCCACGCCAATCTACCTGAGCCTACTTATACCCGCCCCATACAACCCAGAATCCTCTATGCTTTTCGTATCCCACCTCCATCCCCATCACCACCTCAGGACCAGCAGCATCTCCACTGCTCCATCTCCTCCTCCCTCTCTCCTCACCTCCTCCCTTCCTCAGAGTTCCCGCGGGGGGATCACGCCTTGATGTGTACCGCGGGCTGACCGCCACACGACCCCCTCCCCAAAGACTCCAGGGTCGGCGACCCCCCCCGGAACCCACGCCCCGCTCCCCCCACTCTCCTCCTCATCATTCCATTCTTTCATTCAATAAAATCTTTAAACCTTCCACATGTGTGTTCATTCCAACTAGTGAATGTATCTTTTTCTTGTTTTTTTAATTATGTAGATTTTTTTACCGGAATCCCGGCAAGTCTTATAAACACGGCAACACCTCTGGAGTCTCACATTTGGTTTTAAAATTGTAATTTTGGTCATGAGTGGTTTGGCTTACTTTGTAGCCTAGGGGATATTTCTCATGTTAAGTTTAACAGGCTTAAAAACACATCTTGCAGAAAAAGAGACAACGAGCTATAGATTTACAACAGAAAGACTAAAAACTATTAATATTATGGGACTATTAGGGCATTTGAATACTGATGCCTGCCAGTCACAATGTGGGACATGGTCTCAACTTGTGGGATGCCTGACAAGTCTTGGAATTTGGAAATGAGGGACTGTCTGTCCCACGCAAAGAGGGACATGTCCTCTGGTCACCCTATAAGTTCTGGGGCGGGCCCTATAGGTTCTACCTCCACACAGAACCCCTTCTATATAGGGTGAGGTTCCAGGTGGCCCGTTAAACCTGTTTGCTTGCTTATGAGCCACGACGGCTGCTTACATCATCATAGGCCCCGTGAAACGTGGCTGAGACAGGCAGGCAGCACTCTCTCTCTCCCTCTCCCTCTCTCTCTCACACTCACACACACACACTCCATGAATAGCAGTGATGTAAGCATGCAGCCGTTATGCTGATATATATGTGTGCACGCACGTGCTGTATATAACGACTGTGTCACATGCACACACAATTTCATAATTTTTTAGTTTTTCATTGTGTTTTTTGCATTGGAGCGTTACAATTTGTATTTATGTTTGCCTTGTAGGCAAAAACAGCGGAAAAATAACCCTGTTATTTTTTAAACACGTTTTTTTCACGATTTGACGATTATGCCAACATAACTGCGATTATCTCAAATAATAAGTGATTACACGATTATGTAACAGGAATTGTGACAGGCCTAGTTATGGCTGATATAGGCAGCGAGCGCACACACACACACACACACACACACACACACACACACACACACACACACACACACACACACACACACACACACACACACACACACACACACACACACACTGTACACACTCCATGCCTGTTATGTCACAGCAGCTGAAAATGGGTCAACCATTTATAGGATAGAAGACACCGCAGCCCAATTATTATGTAAGGCCCGTACAGGACCAAGGACAAGTTGTTATAGGCTAACATAGAAAATACAATTATATGTAAGGTCCTTACAGTATAAGGACGAGGTGTAATAACAAATACCATATAGCCGCCCTATAGACAAAGTGAACACAATCATAATAAAAGAATAATAATAAAACACGCACCTTGCTTTCTTCTCCTCTCTTCATTCCTCGCTTGGGTTTATACACATGATACATGCTGGGGTAGTCCACCCTGGAAGAGAAAAAGTATTATTATTATTGTTGTTGTTGTTGTTGTTATCGTTATTATTATTATTATTATTATTATTATTATTATTATTATTATTATTATTAATATTAATATTATTATTGTACACACACACACACACACACACACACACACACACACATTGATTGATTGATTGAAAAATGTATTAACAGTTTGCAGAATTACAGTACATTTCAAGCACAAACTCAATACAAAGGCTGTTAACTGTGAGTGGACGACCCAATTAAGCATTACACTTGTTTCCAATAGGGTCCACAATGTTCAATTCATCAAAAACATTTAGAGACGTACAAATAGACACTTCTATATAGACAAAGGACAGAACAGGAATTCATCATAAAGGAGGTAAAAAGGGAAAATAAAAATATACAGTGAGGGAAAAAAAGGGGTGGGCGGTGGGGGGGATTACACACTCAATCAATCAATCAACCAATCAAAACATAATGAATGGATGAGTGGACATAGATAGCTTCTACAAAGTCCAATCAATCAATGATCAATCAATGATCAATCAATGATCAATCAATCAATCAACCAAGTCAAATATCTACTAGGCGAAGTAGAAGGATTAATTAACTCACCCTTGTATCTCTGCCATGTCGTCAGCCTGAGTGGAGGGAGGCTGTTCCATTATTATTATGATTATTATATTATCACTCCTCCGGCTCCAAGGTAGCCGTCAAAAAGTCAAAGGCAGCTTCTACTGTAGTATTCCAGCGGAAGGATCGCGAGGGAAAATAAAAATACAAATAAAAACAACCCGTGCGCATTACATTGATTGGGCTTATTATAGGCTTACTTTGCAATCAAATAGTCGCAAACCATTTGTCTGCGGTCAGGAAAGAGCCTCTTTAAAAATAGAACACTATTACAGGAGGGTCAGTCCGCTGCTAGCCGTGGCTTTGCTCCGTGGCGCGTTTTGTGAAAGTGTGTGAGAGAACAGAGCGACCTGTTAGATAAATGCTCGCTCGCTCGCTCGCTCGCTCTCTCTCTCTCTCTCTCTGTGCGTGCGTGCGTATGTGCGTGCGTGTGTGTGCGTGTGTGTGTGTGTGTGTGTGTGTCACTCACGTGTATCACGGTGCTGCATTTGCTGGCTTGCGCAGCACAGGGCCACGCCCATCCCCTCCATATAAGGAGGCTGAGTGGGCGGGTCACGCCCAGACCCTCCAAATTAGGAGGCTGAGTGGGCGGGGTTTCCCGAGACCCCGTGTACCAGCACGCTGGGTGGAAAGAAACAACCAGTGGTGCAAAGTAACTATAAAGTATATTTTACATTTACATTATTATACTATACGTATAATAATGTTGAGGTATTGTACTTTACTGGAGTATTTCCAATTTCCAATACTTTTACTTCTATTTAACTCCACTACAGCTCAGAGGCAAATATTGTACTTTTACTCATTATATCGTTTTTCCACTGTTACTCCCTTAACTTACGTTATTACGTATGATTCATGATAACTACTTCGTATGTATTTGATGTATTGCTATAGCTTCTTTTATTCTTTGTTCTTGCTTAATGTAAGTCGCTCTGGATTAAGAGCGTTTGCTAAATAAATGCCTAAATTGTAAATTGTACTTATCTTATTAGGCTACAAGACATAAGCCTACATAACATTACCCACTTCAGCCCATAATTTCGGCCATTTAAAAATAGCCAATCTACAAACTCACAATGTGTGGCAATGCGAATCACTGTGAGCTTTAATGAGACATTCTGCATAATGAGTTTTTTTTTTGTTATTGCTAGTGACTCTATTTTTATGTTGTATATAATGTATGATTTATCTTGTTGTTTTGTTAGCTCAGTTTGGAGCCTCGATATCTACACTTTAGCTCTGAGAAGAGGTTCCGTGTCAGGATATCCCTGCATCGGTAGAACGGGGGTTGAGCCGTCCAAAAACATTGCCGAAAACCCCTTTCGCAGTATCATTTCCAAAAAGTAAAGGTATTTCTGGCTAGCTACACATGATAAACTTAGGATAGGCACGTGTAACATTTTCAGATATGGGTGAAACAACTGCTTAAATCAGGCTTAAATTTAAAAAAAACTAGTCCGGTCATGCGGATGGGGGCCGCATGCGCAGTAGCCTACCGCTTCCGTAAGAATGCATTGGGAAAACATGGTGGCTGACTTCATAAGCTTTGTAAGCGTTGAAAATCCATACATACCAAACTGTGCTTTTCATTCAAACATTATTTATTAAATAGACTCCAAAAGAATGGAACATACATTTTCAATTGGAAAAAACAAAATCTCACATTAGTATAAAAGTGGAGTTTGCGTCTCTCAGGTAGCAACTTGACTCCAGAGTGGCATTAAGGGATGGTTTCATAATAGCCTGGAAACCAGACCGATCTGCCACAGGAAAAACATAAAAATTAAATAAATCCCTGTGGAGAATGGTCAGGAACTCCTCAGTTTGACTTACATTTATTTTACCCAAGTTGTGGGTGACCAATCAGAGCACACTATTCAAACTCTTTTTAGTTTTTTTGCTGTGACGTTGGAATATGTTTGTATCTAGGCAGTCAGTGATATCTGTCTGAGGTTCATAACTCGTTGTCATCCCAAAGTGACATCATGGTCGTTCGATGAAGTACATAAATTAATAGGGATGCACAATATTATTATCGGTATCATATCGATATAGGTCGATATGCCATTAAAAATGCAATATCGGTATCGAACCGATATCAAAATATTTCAGATATTTTTCATTGTCTATTGACCGATATTTCAGCGATATTGACGAAATAATAATGTAACCGCTAATGACTTTGAAAATGAAAACTACTAAAACTCCGCAATGATCTCAATATAAATAATAACATAATAAGGATGTAATATACTGGATCAATAACGGACGATTTGACCCTGCATGTTATTGGATATCGGCCAACATTTGAATATCATATGCATCTTTATGATGAATCATTGTAATTATTTCAGCGCTCCTACTGTTTTATTTGACACAGAGTGAGGGTGATAAGTGTGCCGTCCTTCTAAGTGGTGGTGGCACTATTAGAAAAGTGGCGAGTAAGATTATAAACATACATTTGTTTGTGTGCTATAAACAAAAAAATAAGTATAACATACTTTCAGTGCTTGAAGGACTACATAGAAATTATATAAAGCTTAAACAAAGTTAATTCAGTGCCAAAAATATCAAACAAAGGGAAATATGACAGTGTAGTTCTGTAATGGTTCTCAAAAGTACTAATGGATCCAAATGGACCCTAACGGTTAGGATTGTACACTGTCAGAGTTAAAGGCATATTTCACTTTCCAACATGTCTGAGAACCATTACTCTACTAATAACCCTTGTAGATCATCGTTCACAGGATACCGCAGCTCATTTAAAGTTCATAGCCTGCCGTGTAACTGTTTCCAATTAAACAAAACATATTTGGTATTACAGTTAGTATTTCTGATATAATTTTTCACCGCAATAACCACATTTTTTCTCTAAACGCTGTCTTTCTGACACTCGCATGGGCGCTGGAAAATGTACCGGAAATGTATATTATTAGTGTATGTTACAGTTAATAAATACACCTGTTGTTGTTGCTTTACACAGCGCCGTAGCTGACCATTTGGGTGCCGTACGCATATGTTTGTGCTGACCCCACTGTCTGTTTGTCAGCGCTCCTTCCATACAGACAAAATGCTGTAGCGACAGCGGAGCAACAAAGTGGTATCACTAAATCACACTGGAATTACACAGCATGACTTCAAGTGTCATCATCCATCATAACTGAAACAATCATCCATCATACAACACAATAAAGGCGGATCTAATGTACATCCTTCTTACAGGTAGATCTGTATACATCCTTCGATGACAAAGCTTCAACATAAATGTCGAAACCTCTGCTCCGTACTGACGGCGTCGCGACACGGGCCGAAAAAAATAGCCGACCTACAAGTTTTGTGTGTCAGCTATTTCCGTAGAAGCTTCCTAAGTTCCTATGATGACAAGAAAATAATAATAATAACACATGGAGTATTGCAAGTTACAGGAATGCTGGCCTCGGACATGTAAAAACAACTTCACAAGGTTAGGCTGATTAGATTTTTGGAATCATAGCATTTAAAAATAATTAAAAAAAATAAAACCTTGGAAAAGAATAGGGTGAACTCTACAGGATATAACTTTTCAAGGAAATACGTTTCTCTCAACTTCAAATAATAATAATTAAAAGGACAAGGTCAAGTCATGCCATGGACACGTCTGAGTTGTAGTTTTTTAACCTGAAGTGGAAAACAAAATCAGCCTAGAGTTCCATGACCTCAGACACCACATGACACCAATGAGTAACACATCCTCCAATGACGACGCAGGAGGATGTCAGGTGACAGTCAGACATGTCTCTGGACATTACTGTATACTGTTGCTCTCAGGCACAAACCTCTTATATCCACATTGAAACCTTTTGTGTTGTTTTTCCGTAAATTAAAGTCCTGCTTGATCAACAGTGTCACACGAAAGCATCAACCGTAGCCGATCTGCAACCTCAAAATGAGGCGCGAAGCGATGCGTTTTGAGTTGGTAGATCCACTACTTTTACTACTTTGGAATAGGTGCTCTATGCACACAGAATAACTCTTCCTACTTCCTCTAATAGGCTCTATGCACACAGAATAACTCTTCCTACTTCCTCTAATAGACTATGCACACAGAATAACTCTTCCTACTTCCTCTAACAGACTCTATGCACACAGAATAACTCTTCCTACTTCCTCTAACAGACTCTATGCACACAGAATAACTCTTCCTACTTCCTCTAATAGACGAGTCTATGCACACAGAATAACTCTTCCTACTTCCTCTAACAGACTCTATGCACACAGAATAACTCTTCCTACTTCCTCTAACAGACTCTATGCACACAGAATAACTCTTCCTACTTCCTCTAATAGACGAGTCTATGCACACAGAATAACTCTTCCTACTTCCTCTAACAGACTCTATGCACACAGAATAACTCTTCCTACTTCCTCTAATAGGCTCTATGCACACAGAATAACTCTTCCTACTTCCTCTAATAGGCTCTATGCACACAGAATAACTCTTCCTACTTCCTCTAATAGACTATGCACACAGAATAACTCTTCCTACTTCCTCTAATAGGCTCTATGCACACAGAATAACTCTTCCTACTTCCTCTAACAGACTCTATGCACACAGAATAACTCTTCCTACTTCCTCTAATAGGCTCTATGCACACAGAATAACTCTTCCTACTTCCTCTAACAGACTCTATGCACACAGAATAACTCTTCCTACTTCCTCTAATAGGCTCTATGCACACAGAATAACTCTTCCTACTTCCTCTAATAGGCTCTATGAACACATAATAACTTCCTACTTCAACATGCTCTATGCACACAGAATAACTCTTCCTACTTCCTCTAATAGGCTCTATGCACACATAATAACTCTTCCTACTTCCTCTAACAGGCTCTATGCACACAGAATAACTCTTCCTACTTCCTCTAATAGGCTCTATGCACACATAATAACTCTTCCTACTTCCTCTAACAGGCTCTATGCACACAGAATAACTCTTCCTACTTCCTCTAACAGGCTCTATGCACACAGAATAACCCTTCCTACTTCCTCTAATAGGCTCTATGCACACAGAATAACTCTTCCTACTTCCTCTAATAGACTCTATGCACACAGAATAACTCTTCCTACTTCCTCTAATAGGCTCTATGAACACATAATAACCCTTCCTACTTCCTCTAATAGGCTCTATGCACACAGAATAACTCTTCCTACTTCCTCTAACAGGCTCTATGCACACAGAATAACCCTTCCCTTCCTACTTCCTCTAATAGGCTCTAAACACACAGAATAGTGCATAGAGCCTTTAGAATCCTGACAAGTAACAATTCTGGACATATATGGTTTCCACCCGACAGAGACTATGTATACAGCATGTATTTGTTCACTTTCCTGTCTGTTACATGAAGTGTAAGACTGTCAGAAATGTTCAGGCACTGTTGGAGGCCAGCCCTGGGTCCTGGGGGGGTCCTGGAGGGGTCCTGGGGTGGTCCTCAAGGGGGGGGTCCTCACTCAGGCGGGCTGCTGGGGGTTAATGTTCATGTGGGGGGGGTGTCCCAGTAGACCAATGCGTTGCTTCTGTTTCCTCTGTTCCGTCATCTGCACGGGAGAAAACCATAGTGTTGTGTCAGTCGTGAACGAACAAGTAAAATGAAGCAGTTCTTTTTGGTGAATGAAATTAACTAGGTCTAGGCCGAAATATGTCCCAAACCGCCCCCCTAAGGTCTTCCACTGCTGGCCTGCTCGCTTTGCCTAAAAAAATGGCAACAAAAAAATACGGGGAAGCAGCTTTTTGCTTCTACGGGCCGACGGCGTGGAACAAACTCCCACTGTACCTTCGACAGGCAGCCTCTGTAGACATTTTTAAAGCTCAGCTCAAGACCCACTTCTACACCCTTGCTTTTAATTGATTTTTTGAGCAATGTTTTGAATTGTGATATATTACTGCTGTGTTTGACATCCTCTGTCAAGCCATTCCAAATCTTCACTTCATTTATTTGTCTGTTTAAAAAAAATGTTATTCATGTCCTCACTGTATTGTTTTTGCCCTGCCTTTCTTTTCTTTTTTTGTGTAAAGCACTTTGAGCTGCATTTCATGTCATGAAAGGTGCTATACAAATAAAGTTTTATTATTATTATTAGGCCCTCAAATGACGTGCACGGCTGTTCTTCCTGAGTAGGCTCCGATTGTCGTGTGTACCAGAATGTTACATATGTTCTACCACTACCAGTCTGTTATGGCAAGTGCTATCTTCTTCGGAATAACGTGCTGGGGTGTGTGTGTGTGGGGGGGGGGGGGGGGGGGGGGGGAGGTGGCACTGGAGGTGACACAACCTAAACAGGCTTGTGAGGAGGGCGGGCTCTGTTGTGCTGTCCTGTCTGGTGGGGGTGAAGGAGGTGGCCAGGGTGAGAACAACAAAGAAGCTGGGTGCCATCCTGTATAATTCCTCCCACGGTCCCTCCCTCTATCTACAGTTAACTGGGTACTGAAGCAAGCGAGAAAATTACAGATTCACCCTCCCGGTACGAAGGTGTGAGAAGTCCTTTGTGCCTGTTGCGTTGAAAGGCCTACAGCAAGACACACAATGGCTGTTTGGCTAGGACAATTGAAGCCTAACCTGGAATAAACAGTTGTTTCATGACTCAGACCTCTTAATAGCCTACATTCCAAGGGGGGTTCTTGCTTCGTGCTGTTTTTTTCCCCGCACGTCTTACGCTTTCTTGCACTGACCAATGGACACTTTATTGTTTGGCATTGCATGCATTGTAAAACTTTATTTTTCTCGCCTTTATTATGACGGAATTGGAGATACTGTAAAGGCGATCCAAAGAAACACAATAATAATAATAATAACCTGTTCTTTCAGTTCAGTCAGCTGACCACTCAGGTTGGCCACCAGCCTCATGGCCGACTCCAGTTTTTCCTGCAGGTTTCGGATCTCGTTCTGCTCTCCCTCTCCGTCGCTGCTCACCAGAGACATGGCGCGCATCCTCGGGAACCAGTCCAGGTTGTGCTCCTGTGTTGTGATTGGATGAGAAAACACCTTCATTCATAAGGAGAACATTGTCAGTGAGAAGGTGTTATTGTGAACGCAGTGATTGCGAACGCAATTGAGCAGCTTACTATGGAAGCCAAGCAAAACTGTCTGTCTGTGCGTGTGTCACGCTGTGACACCACCCGCCCGACACCAAAAAAATACACACAACACGCACGCACGCACGCACGCACGCACGCACGCACACACGTGCCCAAAACCCAATATTTTGGGCCGATCAAAAAATTAGAAAGAAGAAAAAAACACTTTGTGTTTTGTTTTTCTTCTTACTAATTATTTGATCGGCCCAAAACATTGTGTTTATTGTCATGATTTGTCACAAGCCGACTTGGCTTTGTCCGCGGCGTAAACGTCTTTAAATAAATACTTTTTGAAAAGCGGCAAGCCTATGGGGAAAATGAATAGGGATTTCTCTCCTGGGTCCCTCGTCGTGCTGAAAGGGGGCGGGACTGCGACGCTCTATTCCGATTCCCTGAATAGATATAGACTTCCTCTTAGAGTTCTCAATCTCTGCCCGAACCCGGCCCGGCCCGACCCGGCCCGACATTTTCGGGTGGGGCCGGGCCCAAAATGCACGATAATTAGTCAGGCCGGGCCGAGCCTCGGGCTCTGTGATTTTCCGTGATTTCTTTTTTAAATAATTTTATTATAACAAAAATAACAATTCTGTTGTTTGTGTAATGTATTTATTTAATATGAAGAGGGCTGAGCTGGTGAATGTTGGCGATTAACTTTTACAGTTTAGGCTATTATACTATATGTGACTGAAGGAGGAGGCGGCGATGATCAGCAGCAGGCAGCAGCGCACCAAAGTGGCAGAATAGAACGGTGGTTGTTGAACTTGCTACCGCTGGCTGGCCTCTGGTTTGCCAACCAAATGAGCTGCTTACTGCTCAGCATCAACTATATAACTTAAGTCAACTTGCCATATGCTTAAATATTTTATAAGACCATCGATTTATCCGCAATAGCTCGTTTTCGAAACGTCGGGGCTTAACGAGACACTGCTGTCTCGTTGAACCCAGCTGGGTGAATAAGCTAAATTAGGCTACCTAATCAACGGTAAATGCTCCATATAACTATGAAAGCGCCTGCACGTAATATAGTTACATGATGACCAAGCAATGTTACAGTCACACTGTAGGCTACAGCTATTTGGTTTACAAATCGTATCGCAGCGCGCTGTAGCCTACAGCTATTTAATTTCCCCATCGTAGCGCAGCGCGCCTCGTTGTGTGCCCACTGCCCAAAATAAAAGATCTGCAAGCTGTCGACAGACTCGACACGCCATCGAGCGGCATGTTGATGGTTTGTATGTCTGTTCTTTTGGTTAGGCAACGCACATTACGCGTGGTATGTGGGTTTGAGAGGCAATGATTAATGTAAACTATACAGTAACCTAGTAGATTATAGCCAAGTTGACAATTGTCATAATATTGCCAGTAGCCTATTGGACATAATTAACTGCGTCACTTCAGAGGATCGCTGCTACTTTGATTCAGAAGATGTTTACTCACCCCTGGAAATTGCTGGAAACCATTAGAATGTTGAAAATGGAACATTATCAGCCAATTGACGTGAGTTACATAAATCCTTTATTTCGGCGACTAGACTATAAGTGCGTTCTCTGACACGGTCGTCTCAATAATCCACGGCGCCGCGGCCATATAGTGGCATTTTTCTTTTTCCTTTTTTTCTCTTTTTTTTCACTCGGGCTTTTTCGGGTTTTCGGGCCTGACATTATGGTAATTGTTAGGGTCGGGCCGGGCCTCGGGCCGACCCAGTTAGGGTAGGGTAGGGCCGGGCCTTAATTTTCAGGCCCGATGAGAACTCTGCATGGACACTTCTTTTCAGTAGCAAAGCAGTATAATTAGCATTACGCTAATCAGTGAATACAACCGGTAGGGAGAACGTGCTCTTTCAGAAAACCTTCAGGAAGAGATCAGGAAAGCATGAAGACTTGGCATGGCACATCTTGTTTATGAATAAATAAACTAAAGTTATTTATGAGTTACCTTGATCATCTCGGCCACGTAACTCTCTGGTCCGGTGTATTCTGTAGAGTCCTTCACCTTCACCAGGAACAGGTAGAGTATTACATAACATATTATTATTGTTATTGTTATTGTTATTACCCTTATTATTATTATTATTATTATTAGGTAGGTTTATCTTCACCAGGACAGGTAGTATATATATTACGTAGGTTTACCTTCACCAGGACGATGAAGAATAGGTAGTGCCACATGTTGTGTTCCTCTTTGATGTGCTCCTCGAATGTCACCGTCTTGTTGTCAAACTTGTCCCTCTCCAGCCCTAGGCAATTAAGGTAAGGCAAGGCAAGGCAAAATGGTAAATGGTGCATTTATATAGCGTCTTTATCCAATTAAGGCTTTATCCACACACACATTCATACACAGATGGCGGAGGAAACCATGCAAGGCACCAACCTGCACATCTGGAGCAATTAGGGGTTATTTGATCACTTGGAAAAGCGCTATACAAATGCCATTCATTATTATTAAATGTCCACATACTTGGCTGCCACATAACGTAAAATGGTAAATGGTAAATGGTGCATTTATATAGCGCCTTTATCCAATGCGCTTTACAGAGATTGTGCATTACATTCACCCATTCACACACACATTCATACACCGATGGCAGCGGAAACCATGCAAGGCACCAACTAGCACATCGGGAGCAATTAGGGGTTCAGTGTCTTGCTCAAGGACACTTCGACAGTAACTCTGGGGGAGCCCGGGTTTGAACTGGCAACCTTGCGGTTACCATCCAGGCACTCTACCCCTGAACCACCACCGCCCGTCACATGTAGTGCTCTAAACAAACGTTAAAAGCCCATAGACTTGGCTGCCATATGACGTAATTTCAAAAGCCAGGCATTGGTCTTCGTACAGTACCTGTAGGTCTTGATGAATTGAATACACAGACACAATGGAAAGGAGCGCTCACTCACCACAGATTAATTGAATACACAGACACAATGGAAAGGAGCGGTCACTCACCACAGATGCATTGAATACACAGACACAATGGAAAGGAGCGGTCACTCACCACAGATTAATTGAATACACAGACACAATGGAAAGGAGCGGTCACTCACCACAGATGAAGCAGGTGGTCTTCAGGACCTCCTCCTTCTTCTGCTTCTCGCTCCTCAGGTCGGCGAAGGTATCGATGATGACCCCGAAGATCAGGTTGAGGACGATGATGATGACCATGAAGAAGAAGAGGAGGTCATAGATGACCCGCGCTGCAAACAGAGGCTCCTGTAGGGGTGTGGGGTGGGACAGTCAATTTAGAGCAGGGGTCCAGAGGGCCACTATATTTCCAAACTCACTCCAGAGGGCCACTATTTTTTCCCACACTCACTCCAGAGGGCCACTATATTAACACACTCAGAGGGCCACTATATTTCCACAAAGGAAGTTAATAATGTTGCTCGGGAGAGTGAAGTCTAGAGCTCTCTGGTGGAGCTGTTGCCCCCACGACCCGACTGCGGATAAGCGGTTGAAGATGGATGGATGGATGGATGGATGACAGGTGGAGAATGAGTCCTATGAGCTGTGAATGTTCTACAGAATTGGCATCGCGGGTGGTTTGAGGAGACGCTTTCCGCTGTCCTAAACCTGTGTGGGCAATAAGCCTATCTCACAGAATTTCCCCGCCCCCCTTAATACGCCCCCTTTCGGGGTTAGTGGTGATAGCGTGACGTCACTCCATAGACGCTTCATGTTAACAGAGGTAATTTAAGAAGTCTACAACTTTTGTTTTCTCAAGGTAAGGTTTGTTCTATCTGTTCGAGCTGATTTACCATATTGTTTGCTTCATAATAATATTGGTCTGTCACATTTTTACATTAGAAAATGTACTTAGATTCTCCAGACAAAAAAACTTGTAAATGCTCATGTTAAAGTCACCACTATTTACCGGAAGTGGGCGTAAAAAACGGGCTGTGAGATAGGCCTATTGTAAGGAAAGCGCATCAACACGCCCATGACCACACCTCCACCCGCAAATATAGGAGTCGGCATAATGTACTGTATAGTGGGTAGCGTGGCCGCAACGTAACGTTTACGGATAGCGGAAGGTTATAAACCCGCTATATGCGGGTAAGGCATAGGTAGGGTATAATTGTCTCCACCAGGCCGAAGGCATGGTGAGAGAGTATGTTTTGCACTCCGTCCGTGTGTGTGTCCGTCCGTGTGTCCTTCCGTCCGTCCGTTACCAGCTAATCTCCGGCACCGTTAACCCGGTCGATGCCAAACTTTGCACACACACTCCCTAGATGCCAACGATGAACCTCTGCCCCGCATTTTCCAGAACGGCCTGTTATAGCGCCACCATGAGGCAGCTTTTCACATTTGTTACCTAAAACTGCACCGATCTGCGTGAAACGTTGCATGCACACTCCCTAGAGGCCAAGGACAAACCTTTGACCTGCATTTTCCGCATCTGCCTTTTATAGCGCCACCAGGAGGCCGACTTTTGTAAAACACATTTTTGGATATTACTCCTCCAGATTCTGTCCAAAAATCTCACAAATCGTTACACAGTATCTCTATGGTCATGTGCTCAAGTCGGATCTGTCCGATATTTCATATTCCATCCTAATTGGCTATAATTGGCTTTCACAGTTTGCAAGATTGCCCCGTTTTGAACAAAAGCCTCAAATCATGAACACAGCATGCAATTTACATGACATCTTTCACACATTTTCTTACTAGGCTGAGGAATATATCCCACCCTTTTCACATTGGCCTGTTATAGCGCCACCAACAGGTTGCTTTTTGCAAAACAGGTTGATTGGAACAAAATGCCTCAAATCATCCAATTGCCATACAAGGCAAACATGTTTATATTACTACTAAACATTTTGCCAAACATCTCACACAGTCCTATCCTCCTGGTGGAGACCTGTGCCCAGAAGGGCACTTTTTCTAGTTCATTCTATGTTGATCTGACCCCCATGCCAAAGCGCCAGCTTAGGGCGATGTCGCTTCTCGCCCTTAGGCGTCTTACTGGTAACCACACTATATTTACTTCAATTTGCATATCTTCGTCTGCATTCTGCTGCAATTATGTATATCTTTGGCTCAATTATTGTCTCCACCAGGCCGAAGGCATGGGGAGAGAGTATGTTTTGCACTCCGTCCGTGTGTGTGTGTGTGTGTGTGTGTGTGTCCGTCCGTCCTTCCGTCCGTCCGTTACCAGCTAATCTCCGCCACCGTTGGACCGATCCATGCCAAACTTTGCACACACACTCCCTGGATGCCAACGACGAACCTCTGCCCCAAATATTCTTCAACAGCCTGTTGTAGCGCCACCATGAGGCCGATTTAGGCAAAACACATTTCTGTAGATTACTCGTGCACATTTTATCCATACATCACACAATTCGGTATACACTATCTCCATAGTCATGTGATCAACACGGATCTGCACCATTTCCCATCTTCCATCCTGATTGACTAAGATTGGCTTCCAAAGCTCACATGATTGGTCCGTTTCGAACAAAATGCCACAAATCACAAACACAGTGTGCAATTTCCGTGAAATTATACACGCACATTTCCACTAGGCTGAGTTTCCACATGCCACTAATTTTTTCCCAAATCAGCCTCATGGTGGCGCTATAACAGGCCAATTCCTGTTTTTAGCTATAACTGCATCAATCTGTATACAACTTATGTATGCGCACTCCCTAGAGGCCATGGAAAAACATTTTCCCTGCATCCCTGCAAAACACATTGCTTATGTTAGTCGCACAGATTTCATCCAAATCTCACACAAATCGGTACACATGATCTCTGTAGTCATGTGATCAAGACGAGTCTGTTGGATTTCTCAGATTCTATACTGATTGGCTAACATTGCCTTCCAAAGTTTTCAGGAGTGGCCCGTTTCGTTCAAAATGCTGCACAATGCTGCACATTCTATTCTATTTTCGATCTCGTCGGCTAAAATGGGTGGGGGAACATTTTCGATGACTCCCACCGGAAAATAACATTGAGTGTTGCGCAACAGACGCTCCCAGCCTGTGGAGCGATGCGATCGGTTTTGATATCAATATTCTCCGTCCTTTTGATCAATCTCTGTCTTGAGCGCTGAGCGATACTAATTGATAGGGTGGAGAACTCCGTCCTGGTGCGCTCAGGGTGTTACTAGTGTTAGAGCTGGTATTCTGCTTCAGCATCACATTATGCTAAACTACAATCCACAAAATGTTTGCTAAAAAAAAAAACTAAACTAAACTAAACATGATAGTTTTTTTCAATTAGAGTACTCGATTACCAAGGTACCATTTAAGACCTATACTGTGTAATTTCACTGTTCGTTCACTTTGTTGCCACAAAGGAAAGGGAAAATCAATCCCGACGCATTTGGACTTGCAGGGATGTTTACACGGCCGATGCCTTGCCGTCTTTTAGCAACTGTGAGTAATCTCATTCAATTCAACGGGTCACCACCTTTTGGCATAAGCAAGCTAAGAACCTTACATCCAGTAGAATAGTAGAATACAAGTAAGACGCGCGAACGCGGGAAGCGAACGCAGCTCGTAAATTGCAAAAACAACAATTAGAATAAATTACGTAATTTTGTAAGGTTTTTTTTAAGTTCTCTTTTTTTGTGTTTAAGTTTTTTTCTTTCCTTTTAAAGTTTTTCCTTTTTAAGTTTTTTAAGTTAAGTTTTTTTTTAAGTGAAGTTTTGTTTTAAGTTTTTCTTTCCTTTTAAAGTTTTTCCTTTTAAAGTTTTTCCTTTTTAAGTTAAGTTTTTTTTTAAGTTAAGTTTTTAAGTTTTTCTTTCCTTTTAAAGTTTTTCCTTTTAAAGTTTTTTTTTTAAGTTAAGTTTTTTATAAGTTAAGTTTTTTGTGTGTGTGCGTTTTTCCTTTTTAAGTTTTTTTTTTAAGTTAAGTTTTTTTTTAAGTTAAGTTTTGTGTGTGTGTGCGTTTTTCCTTTTAAGTTTTTTTTTAAGTTAAGTTTTTTTTTTAAGTTAAGTTTTTTGTGTGTGCGTGCGTGCGTGCGTGCGTGTGTGTGTGTGCGTGCATGTGTGTGTGTTTTTGTGTGTGATACAGCTGCGCCCTCTGGTGGTGGGCGGGTGGTGTTACAGCGTGACACACAGACACACACACACACACACAGACGTGATCTGCTGGGTCTCATAGTAAATGCTCACTGCGTTCGCAATAATAGAATATATGTATACACAACAGAGTGCTATGTCTACCTAAATGGCATACGTTTATAGCCTTTGCATACGACTGTAAGGTCGTCTAGGCTAGTGCATTATATAAAACCATATCAAAGTGTACAGAAGATGTACTTACCATTCAAACTTGTGTTTGTCCTGTTGGCTGGTTGCTTCTGAGATGAATGAATCAACATCAGGATGTGACAACACAGAATGAGGAGCTGGACTTATAAAGGCTGAACAGAAGCCAAAATATATGACCTAACATAACAGGATCTGACCTTCAGGTTGTTCAGGTCAGTCTGCCCACTACACTAGTAGTACTTGCCCCGGCTAGAATTTATTGTCCTGCCTAATTGGGCTACGGCTCCTGGCGCTGCGTTGCTCTGTGTGTGTGTGTGTGTGTGTGTGTGTGTGTGTGTGTGTGTGTGTGTGTGTGTGTGTGTGTGTGTGTAGATAACTGAACTGTAAACTGCTGCTGTATGTCCATTGTTTATCCTCTAGATTATTTGACACTGTCGACTCTAGACAGTCCCTCTGCACTTCCCTCTGTCTTATCTATATGTATTTTATTTACCTTGCTTTTTATTTTATTTGATGCTTACTCTGCTTATTCCAATCTCACACACTCTTATATACACGATATTCATTAACTTTGCTTCATTTCCGCGCAAATTATGTGTAGTTAAAAAAGGTTACTTCAATCAGAAAATGGAACAATAGATAAAGCGATCGAAGTGATCTAGATTTGATAGTAGGTCTAAGACATTTTTAGTCATCATATTATCAGAGATTAAAATAGGGTGCATTTTGTATCCCAAAACACAGTTTATAGTTAAGGGATGCAATAAAACAACGACCTCTGCATCTTATTCTAGTTTATTTTGCTAGCTTTAGTTATAATAATCATTTCTTCTTCTGTTTTCTACATGAATATAACCACATTATAACCATATCAAATGAAATTGTAGTTAAATGCTGAAATTTGTAAAAATATGACTCCTAACGTCGTTGAAGTGGGATTCATAAAATGTCCCTGGGACTCAATTAAAAGACCATCCCTGCATCCTGGGACTCATTACATTGAAAACCTATTTACATCACTGGCATAGCATAGTTTATATTTATAGTCTTCGGCTGTGAAAAAAGGTAGTCGACGGACATGTTCCGTCATAGTTTTATTCGGGCGAAATCAACACTGCTCCTGAGTGAGAGGAGGAGGAGGAGGGAGTGGGAGCCTGGGAGGTCAGATGGAGAATCAGAGCAGCAGGAGTGTTACCGACTACATGCTGAGTTCACTGAAAACAGAGCTGAGCCCAGAAGGCAAAAGCTGTGGATCTACTGGTCAACCTTCATTCCAACTCTCTCTACTGTATGGTCAGGAAATGATCATGACCCCGTCACCTATGACCTATGACCTGTGACACGTGAGTTCTCTCAGGAGTCAGAACTAATAAAAGATACAGGCTAAACGGCACTCACGCACGCACGCACGCACGCGCACCCGCACACACACACGCACACGCACACGCACACGCACACACACACACACACACACACACACACACACACACACACACACACACACACACACACACACACACACACACACACTTCTCCGCCTCATTCTGTTTTCATTTACTCGTTACTCTGACTAGCTTCAATCATGTAGTCTGCAGACACCTGGTGTCTGGCAGCCCTCTCAAGGAAAGAGTTTTGGAACGTCAGTTTGTTTAGCTTGTACTCATTTTCAACACCGACTCTGTTTGACCAGAATGGAACAGCTAGAGCCTTTCTTCATTAGTATCATCGGTAACACCTGTGAAAGAAGTATAGCAGGGAAGGGGCCCTGAGTTCTTTTCAAAATGGCGTATGTGTCCAGAGCCAATTGGCCCTCATCCTGAGCTCTGGCCATTCTGGATAAAACGATGTACTGTATGAGAACGTTTATGAAGTAGGAGTAACCTCATTCCCAGGCAGGGGAGCGTACCTGTTCCCCAGGTTCTATGTTCCCCACCATGAAAAAAAGGTTCTTTGTTCCCCACTTAGAATAAACCTAAACCAGAAACCTAACCTAGTAAATTTTAGTAATTCTAGTAAGACTAAAAGTATTTTAGCAACTTAGTCTTAGTGTTACTTTTAGTAGCAAATTCTGATTCAAGCTCAGTCTTTGAACAATCCATTGAACTTTAGGCCTGCCTAGGCTACTTAGTCGTAGCTCGTAGCCAACTAAAAATGAACACTGGTATCAAATAAACGCTAACCCTAAATCCTAAGGTAAGTGGGGAACATTTGTGGCAGCGGTGGCCGAACGGATAGCGGCGCGGTCTTGATACCGGAAGGTTCCTAGTTCGAATCAGCCGTCCGACACGTTCAAATTACCACCGCTGAAGTGCCCTTGAACAAGGCATTGAACCACTACGATGAAATGTGTTCTATGAGCAGGGCCTGGCTGGAAACAAGTTCTTGAGCTTAGCCCAGATACCCTGGGTAAATATAGATTTCATTTCATTTCATAGAACCTGGGGTACATAGAACCTGGGGAACATACAGTTGGAGGCCATCGATATTGTCCTTTTCTTTTTGCTGAGGTTTGCGTGATCTGCGCAAAAGGACAGTGAACCCATTTTGGGCGGGAACCCCTTTTGGTGTTTTAAACATTATGTTATAATTTAGCTATTGAAAAATAGCGCGCAAGCTCATAGCGCGCCACCGAGTGGCGCGCTACGAGCTTGTAGGTCTGCTATTTTTGAAAAATCGTGAAAATATTTATTTCAGAAAACTGGAGGATTTAGAAGGATTTTTTAAAATTTTGAGGTCAGGCCTAAATGGGTCAAATGATAAGGGACAATATCGGTGGCACCCAACTGTAGGGATGACCCCCCCAGGCAGCTGTAATACCAATCGATCAAAGTCTCAACAGGTAGTGCAAAGCCGATGAGTTCTACAAAGCAATCGATTACCTTATAGTATTACATCTGATAGCTCCGTATCGGAGTTAGAACATCTTCTTAATTGTCTCCACCAGGCCGAAGGCATGGGGAGAGAGTATGTTTTGCACTCCGTCCGTGTGTGTGTGTGTGTGTGTGTGTCCGTCCGTCCTTCCGTCCGTCCGTTACCAGCTAATCTCCGCCACCGTTGGACCGATCCATGCCAAACTTTGCACACACACTCCCTGGATGCCAACGACGAACCTCTGCCCCAAATATTCTTCAACAGCCTGTTGTAGCGCCACCATGAGGCCGATTTAGGCAAAACACATTTCTGTAGATTACTCGTGCACATTTTATCCATACATCACACAATTCGGTATACACTATCTCCATAGTCATGTGATCAACACGGATCTGCACCATTTCCCATCTTCCATCCTGATTGACTAAGATTGGCTTCCAAAGCTCACATGATTGGTCCGTTTCGAACAAAATGCCACAAATCACAAACACAGTGTGCAATTTCCGTGAAATTATACACGCACATTTCCACTAGGCTGAGTTTCCACATGCCACTAATTTTTTTCCAAATCAGCCTCATGGTGGCGCTATAACAGGCCAATTCCTGTTTTTAGCTATAACTGCATCAATCTGTATACAACTTATGTATGCGCACTCCCTAGAGGCCATGGAAAAACATTTTCCCTGCATCCCTCCACATCTGCCGGTTATAGCGCCACCATGCGGCCGATTTCTGCAAAACACATTGCTTATGTTAGGCACAGATTTCATCCAAATCTCACGCAAATCGGTACACATGATCTCTGTAGTCATGTGATCAAGACGAGTCTGTTGGATTTCTCAGATTCTATACTGATTGGCTAACATTGCCTTCCAAAGTTTTCAGGAGTGGCCCGTTTCGTTCAAAATGCTGCACAATGCTGCACATTCTATCCTCAGAGATGCTATGAGTGATCTGGCTCTGCATTTCCTCAACAAACAAAAAAACATGTTTATATTACTCCTAAACATTTTGCCAAACATCTCACACAGTCCTATCCTCCTGGTGGAGACCTGTGCCCAGAAGGGCACTTTTTCTAGTTTGTACCTCTTTGGATGGCTTCCTCAGCACGTCTCCCACCCCTCCCCCGCTCCGCAGTCCATGACTCAGCACCGTCACTATGCACATCAGCAGAGAGTCACATGCTCTCTCCATGCCGTCATCCTCCTCCTCTTCCTCAGTACCATCTGAAAAACATTATTATTATTAATATCATCCTCCTCTTCCTCAGGCGTACCATCTGAAAAACATTATTATTATTCATATTATTATTAATATCATCCTCGTCTTCCTCAGTCACACCATCTGAAAAAAGTTGTAACAATAGAAGACTATAGTCTAGGTCCAGTTGTAACAATAGAAGACTAGTCTAGGTCCAGTTGTAACAATAGAAGACTAGTCTAGGTCCAGTTGTAACAATAGAAGACTAGTCTAGGTCCAGTTGTAACAATAGAAGACTAGTCTAGGTCCAGTTGTAACAATAGAAGACTAGTCTAGGTCCAGTTGTATGGATCTAAAAACAAGGCGATTTCCGAATATCCAAAGTAGGGCTAAGATGGTTTTGGCTGCATCCCATGGAACCCACCGACAGCCCTCTGGGAGGGAGACCCACTACTAATAAGGGTCCCAGCATCCCGACAGCAGCACCTGAAAAACGCCAGGAAAAAATCTGCAATAACTCTTGTCGCCTCAGTGGATGAATTGAACCAGGTGAAACTTTGGCTCTGAGGGTCAGAACAAGCAAAGCTTCATGCGGTGTGTGTGTGCGTCCGTGCGTGCGTACCTGACTGCAGAGCCACCGTGGTGGAACAGTTCTCTTGGTTGGAGGATGAACAAACCCCTCCAGCACCAGCCCCTCCAGCCGTAGACCCCCCAGGCAGCATCTCTCCAGCCAGGCTGTCTCCTCCTCCTTCTGCAGCACAAGGATGACAACACATGACGGTGGGTTAGCATAGGTGGGCGTGTTCTCTTCTCCGCGTCATCAGCGCCCATAGTCAAACCAGGTGGTAGGACTACGTACTCAGGGTATTGTTGGGTATTCGGTATTCGGTTAGTTAGGTTACAGCAGGGGTTAGGTAAGTAGTGAGTATCCGTTAGGGTACAGTAGGGTACAGTAAGGGGTGTAGTAGGTAGGTAGAGTTTTCATACTAAGGGTATTGTTGGGTATTCGGTCCACCTCCAGGATGAAGTCGTCCTTGAAGAAGATGTATCCCACGATGGAGAACAGGTAGACCAGTATGAGAGCCAGCACGGCCGTCAGCACGATGGAGCGACCGTTGCGCGTCACGCTTTTTATCACGTTGAGCAGCGTCTCCTCGCGATACACCAGGTCAAAGAGCTGTATGACACACGCGCGCACACGTGCACGAACACACACACACAGGTCAAAGAAAACATTCCATTACATTTCTTCACCGATGTGTTTGTAAAGATTGAAATTCAGTTTCCCTAAAAGGAGAATCTTTGACAGCTGACATTCTGAATCCATTGCAAGCATTTTGTTTTGCACGGGAAATACTCCTTGGGCGAAAAACGGCCAGAGAGAGAGAGAGAGAGAGAGAGAGAGACAGAGAGAGAGAGAGAGAGAAAGCTAGAGCTGTAGTGAGTCAATTGCATTCAATGTTTGTGTTTAAGCTGGACATAGTGTCTAGCGGCCCTCAAAAATGCAATAATCTTTTCCTCAAACAGAACAAACACATGGAGATGTGTGTGTTTGTTGCTGCGTCTGCAGAGGCAGAGACAGAGGATTCCATGCACTGCTGCACGGCGACTGGGAAAAAAAACCCTGAACGGAACGGAACGCAGCGCTGCCGCCCGCCGGGCACACTTTATAACTCCAGCGACACCTTATAAACAGAACGCTGGAACGCTGCTACACACAGCTATTAACACCTCAGCAACCTCAGGCAACAACATCCACATGCTACCTATACACAGAGTTTGTTAATAAGGCCCTGTCCTTGAATGCACCATGAGAGAGAGAGAGAGAGAGAGAGAGAGAGAGAGAGAGAGAGAGAGAGAGAGAGAGAGAGAGAGAGATGGGCTTGGGAAAGATTCAGACCAACATCTCATAAACATCCCATCAAGATTAAAAACAAAACAAAAACAAATGTGCTCTGGAGGCAAAACTTCACTAGGCAATGTAGAGTTTTCCTTTTTGGTCGCTTAATACCTAAAAATGTCTTCTAAATGCTAACAGTTTTCTGGGGGGGAAATGTTTCTGTAATCAGTGGTTCTAAAATGATATGCATTCAATTTCAAAGGTAAATTGTTTTGTGCTATAGGGATCACCAGAAACAAAGATTGTATTAGCCTAGAAAATGTTTGCTTAAAAAACAAAAAACAAATAAGGCTATGTTAATACTGGCAGCACCAAATCAGATTGTCGGGTTCCTCCAGATTGGAAACACATTTTTGTTTTATCAACAGCATAAAAACATACATTATGGAACACATGAATCTGGAATGCTCGCCATAACCCTAGAACACTAAACCCAACGTTTGTCACACCATCACTAAACCCGGGTATATTTTACCCAATGTAATATATTTCATAAAAAATATTTCTCATCAACATATATTTAAGTACAGCAATACGTACGGAATGGATACATGTCCACATCTTATATTCTTAAAAAGAAAATAATGGATTTGGGAACTTTTCTGAGAATATCACTAAACCCGGGGGAAATTCACCTGAATACAAGAATTGATGATTACATCAATTAATTACCAGCTGCCTTATTATATCTGCAGAATTGTGCTATGAAATGTAAATATCTGTGTCTATCTGTATTTGTGTGTGTTTGTGTGGAAACAACAACAGGATCTGTCCTCCTATAATTCTGAGGCAACATGGCGGCGTCCGGATTATTATTTATATCTTGAATTGACAACGATTTCTACATGGATTTTCTGTTTTGATTGATTGATTGATTGAAGTATGTATTAACAGATTGGAGAATTAAAGTACATTTCAAGCACAACTCAATATGTACTTTGCTCAGCCAATCAAATCATCTCTATGGGGTGATCAGCCAATGGTTGTGTTCACACAAACCCTCAAAGCTGGGCATAGTGCCCCTCAAAAAGAGGAAGATGATCATGTTCATGATGCGACGCATCATGAAGCTTATGATGCGTCGCGAGCTGTAGATCTGCTATATTCAGCTAAATGCTCCGTGGCCAGATATGATTTGTTTTGAGGATCACGAGGAGTCATATGAGGCTAACATGTGCCTCTGTGGTTGTACCGTCTGTCTGTGTGTGTGTGTGTGTGTGTGTGTGTGTGTGTGTGTGTGTGTGTGTGTGTGTGTGTGTGTGTGTGTGTGTGTGTGTGTGTGTGTGTGTGTGTGCTCTCACCAGCAGGCTGTAGAAGAAGACGTGCACGAACACGCCCAGGCTGCAGATAACGAGGTAGAGCAGGTGGTAGAGGAACTCCACGTCCAGAACCATGGCCTTGTAGCCTCGCGTGAACGTCCCTCTGTTCCCCACGAAACTCATCAGGAAGATGGTCTTATTGCACACCTGGGGGGGAGAGAGAGAGAGAGAGAGAGAGAGAGAGAGAGAGAGAGAGAGAGAGAGAGAGAGAGAGAGAGAGAGAGATATATCAGCGTACCCTTACCCTATAGGTGGGGTTGGCGAGAGGGCCTTTCTGTGAGAAAAAAATGCAGTAATCCTGGTCTTGGCTCTGTATAGCAGTGGTTCCCAAACTCTTCCACGTCAAGGACCCCCAAATTGACACTCATTAGCCCACGGACCCCCATTTGAAAATATATACCAAGGACCCCCATAAGAGAATATTTTTACAGCTCTAGCAATGATTTTCAGCCATTTTCATTTCAAGGGCCACCTGTTTGACCTGAATTAGGCTACGGTCCCCCATTTAATGGCATTTAATCTCTGGGACCCCGATTTATGTTGTAAAATCATTGTTAATTTAACTCTGAGAGTGTAATGGTCCATTTGGTTCCAAACTATCATTTAGCTGGGGACCCCCTGGAACTCCCTTAAAGGGGCAGTCATCAAGATGTGATTCACCATGTTAATGATTTTTGAGTGGTGCAAACCACTCCAACAACTGGCTTTTTTTTTTAGTGGTGCAAACCACTCCAACAACTGGCTTTGTACCCGTGTACCCGTGTTTGTTTGTTCGTACCAAAAAAATGAGCATGGTTACTATGGTCAGTGGTCACTGACATTACGTCAGACCACAGCTGATCAGGCTATATAAGACCTTGCACCACTCAGTTCACACGGGTGTGATTTTTTTTCAGACCTCCAGCTCCAAACACAGAATGGGGGGACTTTTTTTAAATTATTTTGGCTTCAGAACATCCCACTCTAAGGTATATTAATGACATAGTACAATGTTGAAAATGGGTGGTTTTCCCCTTTAAGGATCTGCTATATTCAGCTAAATGCTCCGCGGCCAGATATGATTTGTTTTGAGGATCACCGAGGAGTCATATGAGGCTAACATGTGCCTCTGTGGTTGTACAGTCTGTCTCTGTGTGTGTGTGTGTGTGTGTGTGTGTGTGTGTGTGTGTGTGTGTGTGTGTGTGTGTGTGTGTGTGTGTGTGTGTGTGTGTGTGTGTGTGTGTGTGTGTGTGTGTGTGTGTGTGTGTGTGTGTGTGTGTGGTTGGCTGAGGTGCAGAGGACATAATGTACAGCACAGTAGCGTACAGGACCGTACAGCTTGGCACGACACACTGAGTTTAGGAGAGGACACGAGAGGAGAGGTTGGTTGAGGAGAGGAGAGGTGGGGTGAGGAGAGGAGAGGTGGGGTGAGGAGAGGAGAGGTGGGGGTGAGGAGAGGAGAGGTGGGGGTGAGGCAGGCAGGGCTGGCCACAGGACGTACCGGGCATATTCCCGGTGGGCTGCGACCGTAGGGGGCCACCATGATAAAAAAAACACCTTTTATTTTTTTCCCCCAGTCCAGCCCTGGGGTGAGAAGAGGAGAGGAGAGGTGGGGTGAGGAGAGGAGAGCGGAGGAGAGGTGCGGAGAAGAGAGGTGGGGGTGAGGAGAGGAGAGGAGAGGAGAAGAGAGGAGGGTATGTAAGGATAGAGTGAGGGGAGGAACAGCAGAGCACTGTTTGGAAGAAATGAGGACATCCGTGTGTGTGTGTGTGTATGTGTGTGTGTGTGTGTGTGTGTGTGTGTGTGTGTGTGTGTGTGTGTGTGTGTGTGTGTGTGTGTGTGTGTGTGTGTGTGTGTCTCTCTCTCTCTTGACAGAGATAATATAATCTGTCAGGTGGAAACCTCATATGTCCACAACTGTTTCTTTTCAGGATTCCAATTTAACAGTAGCAAATTGTGGAGCTGCTACTTTGGAGATAAGAGGTTCCTGCGCAAAAGAGCCACAATACGTGACAGCAGGGTCGTAAACTCACGGTCGAAGCTCGTAGGAAAACACACTGAGAAGATAACTAATGTTGAAAGCTCTTAGGAAGACACACTGAGACTTTAACCTATGTTAGAAGCTCTTAGGAAGATACACAGATACGTTAACCTATGTTAGAAGCTCTTAGGAAGCTGAGAAGTGAACCTACGTTAGAACCTCTTAGGAAGACATACTGAGAAGTTAATACGATACGGTCGTGATACGTATCGCGATATGAGGTTCACGATACGATTTTTCACAATTTTACATTTTACATTTTAAACACCAATTTATTTCCCAGATAAATCCCTGAAACATCTTTTTTTTATGATTTATCTTCCCCCCGAGCTTTTTTCACAATTTTTATTTAACTACATTGCAAAAGTAGCACTACTTTTCATGTAAAATTACTTAATTTCTGTGCAACAACTGTAAACATGCTTTCTTGTTTAGAACCTAGCTCGAGTTAACATGTAAAAAAAAAAAAAGTTTCTTTGATGGCATCTTAGATGTAGACCTATTTGAGAGTGCAGAAACATAATTGCCTTCCTTGATGTATTAATGAGCATCAATGACCATCACCTGGGCACAGACACAGACCCCTCTGCAGGCTTCTACTACTGAAAGTGAATGCATGGAGTCTGTCTCACATTTCTCTCCAAAAGCACTTGAATATGATGGAATATGATTAAAGTTCACATTTCATATCACACACACCATAATTTACTAGTCCACCAAAAATATTTTCTTTTAATTAATATTGTCAGGGCGATAATCGTCGGGATAAACGATATATTCCTAGTCGTATGTCCTGCCTGCTGTGTTCGTGAATACAAATTGACTGGAGCATACAAAGTGAGTTGCGAGACCCTATTTTTGTCTATGTTATCTGTTTAACAGTTTGGCTCAGCACCAAGACCGGAGGATCTGATTCTCTCAGTAGGAAGACCCACAGAAAAGTTAACCTACGTTAGAAGGCTCTTAGGAAGACACACTGAGAAGTTAACCTACGTTGAAGGCTCCCAGGAGGAACAGGGTGGGCTCCAGGCCGACGGAGAAGATGAGTCTGAGGATGGTGACGATGACCAGCGTCCTGACGCCCAGCGGCTGAGGCATCACCACCACGATGACCACAGCGATGACCACACCAAACCACAGAAGTAACGATATGTGAGGATCCAACATACCTACAGAATGATTCATAATATTATTAATAACAATACAACACGATGACCACAACAAACCACAGCAGCAAGTACAGGTGAGGGTCCAACAACCCTGAAGATTAATTGCGACCAAAGGTCGCAATTAACTATGAAACCTTGCGTTTTTGTCACGTCACGTCACGTCACGTCACGTCACGTCACGTCACGTCACGTCACGTCACGTCACGTCACGTCACTCACAATCCCCATACATGGAGAAAGCCCCCATATATTGTTCCCATGCAAATCTCGTGACATCACTACGACATCCTAAGGGATGATAGTAAATCAGGGATCATATCATAGTAAATGCGACCATGCGATCCATCCTCTTCGATGTCTCCCTTTTGACTGATACCTGTCCATTCAAACCCTAGATGGGCCTGCCCCAAGGTTATTTGTGCAGCCGTGCCCGGCAGCCGGCGAACACTATAGTTCTCAACAGGCCTGAAAATTAAGGCCCGGCCCTACCTGAGCCCTCATCAAACCCTGTACACTCAAGACACTGCCCCCGCTGCTACCCTTAGATCTCCATATAGGAACTAACCTGTTCTGACATTCCATATGTTGATCTGACCTCATCAAACCCTGTACACTCAAGACACTGCCCCCCTGCCACCCTTAGATATCCATATATGGAGTTGACCTGTTCTGACATTCCACATGTTGATCTGACCTCATCAAACCCTGTACACTGAAGACGCATTCCATATATGGCCAGTACAGAATTCATTCCACATGTTGATCTGACCCCCACCAGCTCTCACCCAGTCTGCCGTCACCCAGGCGGATGCGTGCACGCGACCTCGCCCTTTAGGGCCTCAGGGCGTCTTACTGGTAATATTAACACATGACGGTTCCACAACACATGTGTCCCGAGCCACCGTTTTGGAGCCCTCCCCCCCCCCCCCTCCCGATCCCCACCCCTCGAGCAAGCCAATACTTTGAACTCAAACAGGCGGCACTTACATAACTGTAATACACACTTTGTATGTGTGTGTGTGTGTGTGTGTGTGTGTGTGTGTGTGTGTGTGTGTGTGTGTGTGAGTGTGTGTGTGCTCCTATAGTACACTCTGTCCGCACGCTTCGCTGAGATCCTGATGACATGCTCTGTGCACGTGTACAGTATGTACTGTGTGTGTGTACAGAGTGTGTGTGTGTGTGTGTGTGTGTGTGTGTGTGTGTGTGTGTGTGTACAGAGTGTGTGTGTGTGAGTGTGGGTGTGTGTGGGTGTGGGCGGGGCACAGTCAGTCATGGGTTGCAGTGAGGACATACTGACCCAGTTCTGCCCTCTGTTCGAGAGATAAAGAGAGAGAGAGAGGGAGAGAGAGAGCTATAGGTGTGTGTGTGTGTGTGTGTGTGTGTGTGTGTGTGTGTGTGTGTGTGTGTGTGTGTGTGTGTGTGTGTGTGTGTGTGTGTGTGTGTGTGTGTGTGTTTGTGTGATTAAAGTGTGTGTGTGTATCAAGGTTAAAGGGACATTTCCCCTATAGAAACTATAGCCTCGCATAACCAGCCATATTGCCCCAGGCAGGCCCCTCTCAATTGTGGGAGGACTTCACGGCAGAAATGGTGATGGTCCAGATTCGTCTGGAACCAGGCTATAACCAACCCAGTATTAAAATATGGGCGGACATTGCAGAACAAAATCAAACACTGAGAGGCACAAGACTAATATACACGCAGTGATATTATAATTTGCGTGCGTGCGTGCGTGCGTGCGTGCGTGCGTGCGTGCGTGCGTGCGTGCGTGCGTGCGTGCGTGCGTGTGCACGGCCCTCAGTCGTGAAGCCTCAGAACTTCCTATTTGTACTTCCTGTTTCCTGCATGTACGACTCGACCTTTCGCCGACCCCGACCACTTTAAATAAACTCTAGGTCTGTCGCCGCGCACGGCAGCGCACGGCAGCGCACGGCAGTGTCTACTCACTGTAGTCTGAAGCAACAGGGGTTTGGCCTCTTGAGTAAGAGATGTTACAATAATATAATTCTGAGAAATACATTTATATAATACATAAGATAAGTTACAATGAAATTATTCTAAGAGATGTTATCGTAGTTAAAATCTAATTATTCTAAGAGATGTTATCGTAGTTAAAATTAAATTATTCTAAGAGATGTTATCGTAGTTAAAATTAAATTAT
Organism: Electrona antarctica; assembly: GCF_951216825.1. Classification (NCBI taxonomy): domain Eukaryota; kingdom Metazoa; phylum Chordata; class Actinopteri; order Myctophiformes; family Myctophidae; genus Electrona; species Electrona antarctica. The sequence continues at coordinate 7,149,203 of NC_136790.1, forward strand.
TCTAAGAGATGTTATCGTAGTTACAATTAAATTATTCTAAGAGATGTTATCGTAGTTACAATTAAATTATTCTAAGAGATGTTATCGTAGTTAAAATCAAATTATTCTAAGAGATGTTATCGTAGTTAAAATTAAATTATTGTAAGAGATGTTATCGTAGTTACAATTAAATTATTCTAAGAGATGTTATCATAGTGTAATGGCAGTTTTAGAATGCCAATTCTACTATTCAATAAGAACTATAATTGTATTTCATTTCAGTCAAATAGGATGGACTATCACAAATACGCATTCGGACTGACCGACAGCTGTCACCTGACAGCTGAATCAGTTTCCAAGCCAGGCAGCCAAGGTGTTACTATTGCCAAATAGATATATACATCTCATTTTTCCATCCTACTGTAAAACACCATGTCAGCAAATACACATTGGGGTAACTATTCCTGTCAGAGCAAAAAGGAGACTACCAATGCAGCTGTCAATCTGACAGCTGCATTCCCATGCTCACGAAGACCATTGTCAACAAAGGTGTTGCTAGTGGTGTGCTCTCTCATCTTAGCTTGGATGAGAATAGCATGTTGTTTCCTGCTTGCTTAACTCCGACCATAAACGGAGATGTTGTATGACCACCTGTTATTATCTGTCCATGTCCTGTTGTATCTGAATAAAACACCTGTCACTGACTGTCAATTTGGGGGTGTGTGGTTGGGAAATAAAGGGGAGGGAAAGGGACAACTTGGGAGAGGAACGGGGTGATGCTTCACTCTTGACTGTACGACGATGAGCAACGATGCTACGATTCTGCTGTACTGAGATGATTGGAACGAATAAAGAACGATGCTGACCATATGCCGGACTCCTTGTGCTGTGTCATGCCTTCACCTCCCTCTGCTGAGTGCCAATGATGGGACCTCATAATTTCCTTAACAAATGACGCGGTGTGAGCAGGGTATTTCAGAAAAATGGCATCAGCGTTGGCCAGACGGGTCACTAACAAATGACGCAGTGACGCAGGGCCGATATTTCGTCTTCACCATAGATGAGTACTTGGAAAAAAACCCGACGATTTTAAAGATGGGGGCAAAGCAGAGCCGAAAGAAACTTCGACAAGAAATGAGCGACGCACAGCAAAGGGAGGCGATACTTCGACTCCAACTGGAGGACCAGAAAGAGCTAATGGACCAGGCAGAGTCACGAGTGACACTCTTGGAACAAGAACTTCAAACTGCGGCGTTACTACTACACGCCAACACAACCAACCACCCGGACCAAGCCAACTACGCCGAAACAACCAACTACAACGATGAAGCCAGCGCAGACCAAAGAAGAGACACACAACTCCACGTGTCCCTACCAAACAACAACTATTATGCCGACCGCAACCACAACAGAGACCAGCCAGAACCAGACTTTCAAATGACCAAACACAGAGGAAAAGAAATGACCAATCAACTGAGCGGCTTCCAGCTAGACCACATCAGCAAGCCTACCCCAAGACCAAGACAACACCCACCGCCGTGGGAAGCCTGGCGTAACCAGCCTGGCAACCCAGGACCATACCACAGCCGACCAGTGAGAGGACAAGTACAAACCCGAGCCAGGGTTGATGCTGTACTCCAGGAAAGGAAGGACAGAAGAAGACGGCAACTAAACCACGCACGCCACATGGGAGAGGATGAAGCCAGCGCAGCCAACACCAGTCCTGTCAACGACTTGTGCTATTACTGCGGCCAGACAGGTCATATGAAACGTTGGTGTCCACTGAACCATGCTGCTGTATTACGCCGCACAGCAACGACGGGCCAGCAAATCAATTTTGGCTAAAGAAAACAAACTACGAAAGGGTAAATACAATTGAAAATAACTAGATCTTTAGTTTGTAATTTACCCTATGTGATTTAATCTATTTAGTCTTACATGTGCAAGTAGTGAACTACAAAAGTTTTGATAAACTACTAAAAATCTAATCTAAATTTTAATCTAACTAGACTCCAATCTAAAATTTGTAAAAGTGTAGGCAAGAACAACAATGTTAGAAAATCCTAAAATAGGATGATAAGATATTGGAATTCATTTCCACGCACATATACTGTACTAAAGGAACTCCTCATTTAAAACCCCGTCCCCAAAATGGCAAGAGGGGGAGGGGTCATTGGTACAGCCTATGTGTGGGTTAGTTAAAAGGAATACATTTATAGTTTTGCAAATAAATTAATATGGATCTAAGTAATTATTCAAAAGTGAGTGTTTCAAGGTGTTAAAATCAATAGTGTGAAATCAATCATTTATGATGGTTTAACAAGGTTAAACGTCTAATATTATTTTATCTCCTGTCAATATTTATTTAACGCACTAGGCCTTTAGTATAGAAAACAGAGAGAAAGGATTTATTTTCGGGGTGAGATCTGCAAAAAATCGAATCTAGTGAGCTTACGAAAGTTAAATAGTTCCTTTCTCTTCAAGGTTGAACGTCCTTTATCAGTATAGTAATACATGATATAAAGCAGTTTCGGGTTGAACGTCCCTTATCAGAAAGTCACTGGTATAAATATGAAATAAGTAATATAATACAGAAAATGTTGAACGAATGGAGATAATATTTAGACAGAGAAAACCTCACCTTGTTCACATTAGCAACAGTTTAATTTGAATTAATTCGATATTGGAAAAAACAAATGTCTGATTTACAGCTTCCTTTCTCTCTCTTTCTCTGTCCAGCTGGCAGAATGGGGGGGGGGAGGAAAGGTATTTGTGTGTTTGTGGGTAACTGAGTTAAAAGTAGCAGAGAGCCTAAACTGCAGGATTTGGTCACGGTCAGTTTATTTATTTATTTATTTTCGGGTGTGAAAACAGCCTGAGAGGTGAACTAAACGTGGCCATATTCAATTATTTTATTGTTGAAGTGTTTACATTCTATCCTAATAGAATCCATTTTAATTCTTTCCATTTGAATGTAAATCCTACCCTAATTGTAAGTTTAATCATTTCAGTTAATTTTGTTCTTAACTAAACTATTATAGGTACGTGTAGTGTGGAATTACACTTTACCAACAAATAGTATTGGAAACGGAGCGAAGAATAACTACCTTTTCGAAAATTAGCAGATCTACAAGATCTTCTAGATGTGCCTATCTTCCTAAATTTAACTAGATGTGTTCACTATCTCCTAATTTAACTATAGATGTGTTTTTTTCTTGATTCTAGATGTGTCCAGTAATTTTTAAATTTCTTAATAGCGAAACCTTCTTTATCTGACCACTGTCATCAAACATGAATCTAGCCATACAGTTTTAATCATCAATATTTGTCATTCTAAAAATCTCCTGGGCCATGTAAATTAATAAGGTATCAATTTTCATATATAAAGCGGTGGATTGTAATGGCAGTTTTAGAATGCCAATTCTACTATTCAATAAGAACTATAATTGTATTTCATTTCAGTCAAATAGGATGGACTATCACAAATACGCATTCGGACTGACCGACAGCTGTCACCTGACAGCTGAATCAGTTTCCAAGCCAGGCAGCCAAGGTGTTACTATTGCCAAATAGATATATACATCTCATTTTTCCATCCTACTGTAAAACACCATGTCAGCAAATACACATTGGGGTAACTATTCCTGTCAGAGCAAAAAGGAGACTACCAATGCAGCTGTCAATCTGACAGCTGCATTCCCATGCTCACGAAGACCATTGTCAACAAAGGTGTTGCTAGTGGTGTGCTCTCTCATCTTAGCTTGGATGAGAATAGCATGTTGTTTCCTGCTTGCTTAGTCAAGAGTGAAGCATCACCCCGTTCCTCCCCAAGTTGTCCCTTTCCCTCCCCTTTATTTCCCAACCACACACCCCCAAATTGACAGTCAGTGACAGGTGTTTTATTCAAATACAACAGGACATGGACAGATAATAACAGGTGGTCATACAACATCTCCGTTTATGGTCGGAGCTGAGTGCCAATGATGGGACCTCATAATTTCCTTAACAATAGTTACAATTTACAATTTACAATTTAGGCATTTAGCAGACGCTCTTAATCCAGAGCGATTTACAATAAGCAAGAACAGAAAGCATGGCATATACATCACATACATAAAAAAGTAGTTATCATAAAACATGCGTAAGCTAAGAACGTAACAGTGGAATATCTATATAATGAAACTATACATATAAACTATACATACTATTGTTACAACCCAATGTGTCTAGGGGTAATTAAGTGTAACATTTAATGGATCGACAGGAAACCAGCTTCAAAATGCTAATATTTATTTACATAAGGATTAATTAAATAATGGAATAGAACGTTTTACAGAATATATAGATCGAACTCAAAAGAAAATATACCTAGCAAACAGACATAAATTAACACTACAACTGAAAGAAAACGTATTCCTTTCCGAAGGGAATAAACTAAGGAATAACGTTTGGCTTTGCACAAAAGTCCACAGTCAGTGTGGCGGCTGGGAGAGAGAGGATTCCGACCTGTCTCCCCACCGCCTTCCAGGAACAGACTGACTGATATAGTATAGGTGAGTAGGGAGAGCCATGATCAGGAGCACTCGCACTCTAGACCGACAGCCAGTCAGGGCCGATCACTCCCTGACAGACGGGGCCAGCTTCTCTAGGTGTCAATCATCAATTAGTCCACCTGCGGAGGTTTAGGGAAAACACAGGCAACCACTCCCCCCACCCTGGTACTGTGTAGCCGATAACAATGTGAGAACTCTGGTAAATATAAATATGCCCATACATATTCATAATATCTCACAACAATAAAATACTCATAATAATGATATGATCCCCGATCATCACAACTATACATATATACTATAAAGTGCTATGACTACATAAAATGAAATTCTAGTGCTGTCTACGTTACAATGAAACATCAATGAACCACAGAACACCTATACCCAGGATTTGAACCGGTGGTTTCCTGCGCAACATTCTTACCGTTGAGCTAATAGAGTGTGTGTGTGTGCGTGCGTCACGTGCATGCGTGCGTATGTGCGTGTGTGTGATTTGTGCGTACCTGCGTGCACGCCCTCCAGAGGGTAGAAGAAGCATACCAGAAGGTTCATCAGGACAGCCAGGTTGAATGACACGTTACTCCACACTGACATGTTCCTACTGCACCAATACAACACAGGCTGGGCTGGGGAGCGCACGCACGCACACACACACACACACACACACACACACACACACACACACACACACACACACACACACACGCACACGCACACGCACACACACACACACACACACACACACACACACACACACACACGCTCGATAAACAGGCAATGCAAGATGGCCTCGCTCATACACTTCAATGATAGCTGGATTCTGTATGTATACCTCTGAGTTTCTTCTGCCAGTTCATCTCGTTGAAGAGGTCCTCGGCTCTCAGGAAGAAGTCGTTTATCTTGCTGCCCTGCTCGTCCCGCTCCGTGGTGTAGTAGATCCTCAGCTGGGACTCCGAGGTGAGGAACTCGCAGATGTTTGGGACGGGGAACACGATCTCCTCCATGGTGCGGTCCTGACGCACAATCTAAAGTGAAAACACGTTCACATCATATTAGCTCCTGCAGCGGGGATTTATTCCCAATGTGCGGCCTGTGGTTCTGAAACAAACATTTTCATATCATCGCTGTCGGGCAGAAACCAACTATCTCAGAAGCTGTACAGAAGCTGTTGTTCCAGTCAGGAATAGAAACAAACCAGAAGCCATGGATAAACAGTGTCATACGTGCAGCTCTCGAAAAAGGGAAAAATAAGAAAAAATAAGAAAAAGGCAGCACACTCGTAGCCACGATGCTGTGTATTTATTGACAAGAATCCAACGTTTCGACCTATGAGGTCTTCTTCAGGGAAATAAACCAGCCAGAGGACAAACACACACTCATAGGGGAGCAACAACAGGTGGAGGCAGCTCTCCCCACACGAGCTGTAGCCCATAAAACAAGCTCAGTGGAGGAATACAGCAACTCACGCTATGCTCTCAGAGCGGCCATCAAACGGTCAACGCATGGAGTCAAAACCCATCACCAACAACCCGAGGCACCTATGGCAGGGGCTTCAAGCCATAACAGACTACAGGGGGAGCACACAGCGAACCCAACGTACAACACCCACTTTCCAGATGACTTCAACACCTTCCCTGCCAGGCAAGACCATCTGACCTCAATCTGGGCAGTGTGTTTGACCTCTGACCACTATCTGGGCAGTGTGTTTGACCTCCTGACCTCTATCTGGGCAGTGTGCTTGGCGTAGAACTCCAGGGCTTCGTCTCCGTCTCCAGATGTTCCTCCAGGCGTTCCTCCAGGCGTTCCTCCTGGTCTTAACATCACCGACAGGTCCTTGTTGTGACGCGCCAACTGTGGGATCACATGACCAGGAACATGTTAAACAACATGGGAACACTTAGCTCACTCGGCACCGAGATCGCCTTTTGACGCCTCCTGGTCCAAATGCTGTGTTCTGTACGTGCTCTTATGGGATATTTCACTTTCAAAAAAACGTTTGGTCATTTTATCGTCTACTCAGGCTTATGTGAACACCCCAGACCAGTTTTTAATTTGCTCCATTCAATATTTAGATATTTACAAACCAATTATAACTTCAAACTCCACTTTTAACCATGATAGATTCATCAAAAACACCCAACCTTTTTTTCTGTTGACTGATATTGTCCTTCTAATACATGAGGGGGGCGTGTTTTTTTTTTCATTTTATGTTTTCATTTATTTTTTAATAATTCTTTTGGAAAATAACCTAATCTGGCACCGCTCTAAAAATCAAAAATAATTATTAAAAATACATTTCTGTGGTGTTCACATAAGAACAAGTGAAATATCCCTTTAACACTGCGGTTGCGGTGCGAAAAAAAGAGCAAAAGAAAACCCATTCCGCTGGCTTATGCTGTCTATGGGAATGCACTTGTATCTCGGATTCTTCTTTTTGGCTCAAAACAGGCTTGATTAGCACCTCATTTCTCTAGTCTAAACGATATGATCCCCGGATACAAAATCTATGTTTGGGGTAACAATCGCGGCACCTGTTACATAGCGATAATTCACTTCCTGGGTCTCGGTTTCCGAGAAAAAGGGCTTTCAAACTAAGAGTCTCGTCGTATTAAATGACTGGCTGGCGCTGCTGGAGTACACTTTTCAGACACCAGATGGTGGTATCGTGGTAAATCAGATAAAGGAGAATTCTGGACCAACAGTTTTCTTTCTTTTTTTAATGTTGTTTTTACACTAGGTGGCGCTATTGTCTAACCTATGATTCACTGTTAAAGTCAGTGAATCATAGGGTGAAATCAGCCCCCGACAGCTTCTGCCAGTAATATGCCCTACCCCTCCCCTACTGGGCGGGGCTTTATTTATTTTTACCTGAGTTGGGAATGGCAGCCAGCTCGGTAGCACGGCTCGCTAGTCAATAAATACACTTGCATTCCACACCCCGGGTTGGAATCATGCTTACGCCCAGGGCAGGAATTTCAAAAAGTATATGCCCATACGGCCACAGTGGCCGTGGTGCCCCGACCGGCACCCACAGAAGTTCATTTTACCGTTTTTCCTCTGCGCAATTTTCCAGTCATTACGGTAACCAATGTTCCCCTCACGTCCCGCGCAGAACAAATCTGTGTTGTAGTTGTGTTGCCATTTGCAAAGTGGTTTGATTCTTTTGCGGTACTTTGCCTTAATAACTACCCCCGCTGCCGCTGGACGTCATGACGCGCGCACACACACACACACACACACACACACACACACCCGCACGCCTCCTCCTCCGTGCCACACATACACGCACTGACAGAGTAAACAGAGGGCATTTAGCCCACACGCTGCCTACTAGTGTAGCTAATCTAGCTATCCGGTCAAACTGCAACTATCACTCAAAACAAAATAATGTTTTCTACAGTTGCGACAGTGTGGCGGTCCTACGTCACATGCATTAACGTTGGTCGCTGGTCGGACATGGTCCAGCTGATTTATTTTTGTCTAATGCGAAACAGCGTGGCTGTCCATACAAGGAGGAGGAGAGATGATCTACCGAATCTATCTAGCCCACCAAAACAAACATAAATGTACTTTTGCGTCGCATTATGGATAGCGACAGAAAGACACCATGGATATAATTAAACAATTGTTCCCCTGTGCACAGCACACACTGTCTCCAGGTAAGAACAAACTGATTTGAAGCTGCACTTTCACTTTGTGTTGACTTGCTGCCGCTGGTCGTCATGACGCGCGCACACACACACACACACACACACACACACACACACACACACACCTGCACGCCTCCTCCTCCGCGCCACACATACACACACTGACAGAGTAAACAGAGGGCATTTAGCCCACACGCTGCCTACTAGTGTAGCTAATCTAGCTATCCGGTCAAACTGCAACTATCACTCAAAACAAAATAATGTTTTCTACAGTTGCGACAGTGTGGCGGTCCTACGTCACATGCATTAACGTTGGTCGCTGGTCGGACATGGTCCAGCTGATTTATTTTTGTCTAATGCGAAACAACGTGGCTGTCCATACAAGGAGGAGGAGAGATGATCTACCGAATCTATCTAGCCCACCAAAACAAACATAAATGTACTTTTGCGTCGCATTATGGATAGCGACAGAAAGACACCATGGCTATAATGAAACAATTGTTCCCCTGTGCACAGCACACACTGTCTCCAGGTAAGAACAAAAAACTGATTTGAAGCTGCACTTTCACTTTGTGTTGACTTACTGCAGAGTCCTCAGTCCTGCAGCGGTGCAGCCCCACAATGGATAAATTATCTTATCTGTCACTAACCTCTCTACAATGCCATGCTATTCAATATATTAGTTTAGCACAAAATATAGGCTTTTCTAAACCAAGCCCTTATTCAAAAGTTATGTAGGCTGTCATTGTATTTTATGTGAATTAACTCACAGTTTAACCCAATGATCCTCAGCCATTTAAATTTCAAGGACCCCCAAATTAAATTTACATTAATTAACCTAGGGTGAGCCTGACAGGGTCCTAGGCCATTTCATTATGATTTTCATCTCTGGACTGGGTCCCCAAAACATGTTTACAATATTTTACAGTAGCTACTTATATTTTGTTATTTAAAGCTGTGATTATTTATTTAAGAAGCACTGTTCTGAACCAATGCTCATCGGAAAATCATTTTTTAATTGATGGCCTTCATGCCCTGGCACTTGGCCTTGTGCCCTCAAAAAGTTGACCACACTAAAGGCCAAGTGGCCTTGCCCCTAAAAGGATGAAATTCCAGGCCTGCTTACGCCACTATTTTTGTGCCAACCGCAAACAATGTTTTTTGCAGATAAAGTTAAGTTTTAGACCGCGACGGAGTCCGACATACGTCCCTGAGAGGTTAGGTTAGGGTTGGGTTAGGGTTACTGTTAAAATAATGTCCGACATACATCGCTATTTATCATACTGTAGAAAATAAATGCATTAATCAGACTGGTAATTCTGTCAGAAAGGCAGATACCAGACTGCTATTTCTGTCAGAAATGCGTAAATCAGATGGTATTTCTGTCAGAAAGACACCTGTGGCTTCCACGTTCGGTGCCACTCAAAGTGAGGGAAGCCTACTATGTCTGGCAGATGTAGTTGGCGGCTGATTTCCCATACCTGGTGAGCCAGGATGTAGATATTGTGTCCCACGTTTCGGGGGGAAGCGGCGTCATGTTCCTCTTCATCCTCATCATCCTCCTCCTCCTCTTCCTCCTCAAACTCCACCTCCCCCTGAAGATACGCCTTCTTTATCACCTCCACCTGCCCGTACACGCACGCACGCACGCACGCACACATGCACACACGCACAGCATATCATATTTATATAGCAGAGAACAACAGCGTGTGGAGTTTGCATGTTCTCCCCGTGTCCCATAGGGTAGGTACCATCACAAAAAACATGCCTCCCCCTGGTCAACCTGATGGAGGGGAAAGGAACTGGTCGGAGTAACACGTTCCTTCCACGTGCTACGTCCTACCGGGTAACCCATCCCCCCCCTGTCAGGTGATAAGAAGCAGCCTGCTCACTCATGCATTGAAGGAAGCATGAGCTCAGTTCGGAGCTCTCCCCAGTTTGGCAGAGGGAGAGTAGCGCCCAGGATTACAGCTTAGGCAATTGGCACCAGGTGGAAAAAACACTAGGGTTACAATAGAGCATGTCTGAAATAAATGTCAGAGCAAGACACCTCAGCACTGGCCCTGTCACACTGACACCTCAGCACTGGCCCTGTCACACTGACACCTCAGCACTGTCACACTGACACCTCAGCACTGTCACACTGACACCTCAGCACTGGCCCTGTCAAACTCTGAAGCAGAATATCGTGCCCCTGTCTGGTCCAGGTCATCCCACACACACACACACACACACACACACACACACACACACCAAGTGGACATCCAGCTCAATACCACCATGAGAACCATAACCAAGACTTTTCGCTCAACACCACTCCCCCTGGCTCCCTGTCTTATCAAACGTAGCCCCTCCCCCTGGCTCCCTGTCTTATCAAACATAGCCCCTCCCCCTGGCTCCCTGTCTTATCAAACATAGCCCCTCCCCCTGGCTCCCTGTCTTATCAGACATAGCCCCTCCCCCTGGCTCCCTGTCTTATCAGACATAGCCCCTCCCCCTGGCTTCCTGTCTTATCAAACATAGCCCCTCCCCCTGGCTTCCTGTCTTATCAGACATAGCCCCTCCTCCTGTCTTATCAGACATAGCCCCTCCCCCTGGCTTCCTGTCTTATCAGACATAGCCCCTCCCCCTGGCTTCCTGTCTTATCAGACATAGCCCCTCCCCCTGGCTTCCTGTCTTATCAGACATAGCCCCTCCCCCTGGCTTCCTGTCTTATCAGACAAAGCCCCTCCCCCTGGCTCCCTGTCTTATCAGACATAGCCCCTCCCCCTGGCTTCCTGTCTTATCAGACATAGCCCCTCCCCCTGGCTTCCTGTCTTATCAGACATAGCCCCTCCCCCTGGCTTCCTGTCTTATCAGACATAGCCCCTCCCCCTGGCTTCCTGTCTTATCAGACATAGCCCCTCCCCCTGGCTCCCTGTCTTATAAGACATAGCCCCTCCCCCTGGCTCCCTGTCTTATCAGACATAGCCCCTCCCCCTGGCTCCCTGTCTTATAAGACATAGCCCCTCCCCCTGGCTCCCTGTCTTATCAGACATAGCCCCTCCACCTGGCTCCCTGTCTTATCAGACATAGCCCCTCCCCCTGGCTTCCTATAGCCCCTCCCCCTGGCTTCCTGTCTTATCAGACATAGCCCCTCCCCCTGGCTCCCTGTCTTATCAGACATAGCCCCTCCCCCTGGCTTCCTGTCTTATCAGACATAGCCCCTCCCCCTGGCTTCCTGTCTTATCAGACATAGCCCCTCCCCCTGGCTTCCTGTCTTATCAGACATAGCCCCTCCCCCTGGCTTCCTGTCTTATCAGACATAGCCCCTCCCCCTGGCTCCCTGTCTTATCAAACATAGCCGCTCCCACACATCCGGCAGGCAGCAGTTACTCAAAGGATGCTTCAAAAGGTCAAAGACTCTCCCCATTTGCCAGGTCAAAGGTCAAAGACTCTCCCCATCTACCAATCCATGCAGACATCTTCAACCCACCCACTGCTCCAATTCCATCTAGATGACCAAATTGGAATAACCCCCCATCAGCTGACTTCACCATCCAATCAGCTTGGAAAAATAAATGTGCAAGGAGGTCCCAAACAAACAGCTGGTGTCAGAGCCCAACAGGTCCCTGGCACCAACCTCCCCTCGTCCATGGCCACTGGGTTACTCCACGTGGTGCGTATTTTCCTCGGATGCGTGGTAAGAAGTTGCAGACTAATCTACTGATCAAATGAAAAGAAAGTGAACCTAAATTAAAGCCATAAACTTCAACTAATATAGTTGGTTTCACTATTGTGTTTATCCTGAGCACACGTCTCTGCCAGGGCAGGTAATTGAATGCAGTCAGTTGCAGTGACGCCATTGGGTAATCCGGGGTAGTGACATCATCATGCAACGACATAACCATGTCGTCATCACGACCACCGGGGCCTTTAAAAATGAATCTTCAAGTGAACTCGACGTCATTTAGCGACTTTTTCCCAACGAATCCTGCCTGCTTGAAGACACTTCCACCTGGAGATACTCTGTCAGCACTGTGGGCCAGACTGACTGGGCTGAGGTGGAGCTGACGTTCAATCTGCTATATTAGCCGAACGCCACCGGCTTCCCCGATCGGCCAACATCGACCGACTCATTGGCTTTGTGGATTTCGCCAAAACGTTTGTGACCAACGGACTCTCTAGACGTTTACAGAGCAAGACTCGACAATGTCCAGTTTGTCCTGCTGGACAGTCCACCTAAATGGAGGACCAGGTGAAACAGCAGCTTATGCTGCTGTTTCAGTTGGGCAAAAGGTTTATTACTTTGGAAGACCCTGTGATTTTGACATGGGTCAGACTCAGGTGCATGTCTTCAACACATTGTCTTTGCGCTGGGAGAAGTTGACACCAGCAACGACTGATAGGCCTCTTCCAGTCGTCGCTGTTGTCAACTTCTCCCAACGCCATGTGGGACACACGGTTGTTCTGGTAGAAGGTACAGTCTTCGTCTGGGGAGGGAAAAAGAACAGGAAGTACTACAATGTGCTTCATGGATTTGATGTCGACACCCACAGATGGTTCAAACCCAGGGTTTCTGGGACTGTTCCAGAGGGGAGGAGGGACCACTCAGCCTGTGTGTTGGAGAAGGTCATGTTTATCCATGGAGGATACACCAAGCTGACTGGTCACACTAATGGCATGTACAAGTTGGACACCAGCACAATGATCTGGTCTTTAATTAACACCAGGGGAACTTCACCACCTGGTTCAGAACGTCACTCAGCCACCATCATCAGGTCAAAGATGTTTGTATTTGGGGGCTATGGGGACCAGATGGGCCACTACAACATGATCAGAGTGTTTGACACAGAGAACAACCTCTGGCTGGAAGTGAAAACACCTTCTGCACAGCTTCTACCAGAAGGACGATGTTGGCATTCAGCCTTTACCTACAATGGAGAGCTGTACGTTTTTGGTGGCTGTAAGTATAACCCGACCTTTAATGATATGTGGAAATTCACCCCAGAGACCTTCTCCTGGAGGAAGGTTGATCCCAAGGGGAAAATACCATGTCCAATGTGTAATATGTGCTGTTGCATTGTGGGAGATCGTATCATCCTCTTTGGAGGAAGGAAAGGAGATCACACTCTATCTGATGAGCTGTTCATCTTAGACTTGAGTCCTAGTCTTAAGACGCTGTGCAAGGTAGTAGTTATTCAGTACGGTCTGGACCAATCAGAAGTCCCACACAACATCAGGTGGGAACTGGCAGCCATGACTACCAAGTAGTGCTGCCAGTACGAAATTCTGGATTCAAATATTCTTTGAATATCTGTGACCAGATTTGACTGCGAGCCTGTCAACGTTTTTTTTTTCTTTTTTTTTTTTCATCCAAACTGAGTTTTTATCCAAAACGAGCTCTTCACATATACTGTTACACAATCATGGGATACAACCTTAGAAAAAACAACAGATTACACTGAAGGCAGAGGGACATGTAAGACCATCTCAGCAGCTCTTTGGGTCTCATGTTGTACAGGGTTAGAGGAACAGTAGAGGAACATCTCAGCAGCTCTTTGGGTCTCATGTTGTACAGGGTTAGAGGAACAGTAGAGGAACATCTCACCAGCTCTTTGGGTCTCATGTTGTACAGGGTTAGAGGAACAGTAGAGGAACATCTCACCAGCTCTTTGGGTCTCATGTTGTAGAGGATCCTCTCAGCGTTCTCACTGTCGTGACGACTCTCCATGATGGCCAGGAGAAGCTTGGAGGCGTTATTCTGGCAGACAGACAGACAGACAGACAGACAGACAGACAGACAGACAGACAGACAGACAGACAGACAGACAGACAGACAGACAGACAGACAGACAGACAGACAGACAGACAGACAGACAGACACAAAAAGTCACAAAAAGACAGACTCCTGTCGTGGAAGTAATGATGAGAATGAGATGATGTATCCAGTTTGTCTAAGGTGGTCTCAACCTACTCACCTTGAGCTCCATCACCAGGTCCATCCTCTAACTCACCTTCAGCTCCATCACCAGGTCCATCCTCTAACTCACCTTGAGCTCCATCACCAGGTCCATCCTCTAACTCACCTTGAGCTCCATCACCAGGTCCATCCTCTAACTCACCTTGAGCTCCATCACCAGGTCCATCCTCTAACTCACCTTCAGCTCCATCACCAGGTCCATCCTCTAACTCACCTTCAGCTCCATCACCAGGTCCATCCTCTAACTCACCTTGAGCTCCATCACCAGGTCCATCCTCTAACTCACCTTCAGCTCCATCACCAGGTCCATCCTCTAACTCACCTTGAGCTCCATCACCAGGTCCATCCTCTAACTCACATTCAGCTCCATCACCAGGTCCATCCTCTAACTCACCTTCAGCTCCATCACCAGGTCCGTCCTCCAACTCACCTTGAGCTCCATCACCAGGTCCATCCTCTAACTCACCTTGAGCTCCATCACCAGGTCCATCCTCTAACTCACCTTGAGCTCCATCACCAGGTCCATCCTCTAACTCACCTTGAGCTCCATCACCAGGTCCGTCCTCCAACTCACCTTGAGCTCCATCACCAGGTCCATCCTCTAACTCACCTTGAGCTCCATCACCAGGTCCGTCCTCCAACTCACCTTGAGCTCCATCACCAGGTCCATCCTCTAACTCACATTCAGCTCCATCACCAGGTCCATCCTCCAACTCACCTTGAGCTCCATCACCAGGTCCATCCTCTAACTCACCTTGAGCTCCATCACCAGGTCCATCCTCCAACTCACCTTGAGCTCCATCACCAGGTCCGTCCTCCAACTCACCTTGAGCTCCATCACCAGGTCCATCCTCTAACTCACCTTGAGCTCCATCACCAGGTGTCCATCCTCTAACTCACCTTGAGCTCCATCACCAGGTCCATCCTCTAACTCACCTTCAGCTCCATCACCAGGTCCATCCTCTAACTCACCTTGAGCTCCATCACCAGGTCCATCCTCTAACTCACCTTCAGTTCCATCACCAGGTCCATCCTCTAACTCACCTTCAGCTCCATCACCAGGTCCATCCTCTAACTCACATTCAGCTCCATCACCATGTCCATCCTCTAACTCACCTTCAGCTCCATCACCAGGTCCGTCCTCTAACTCACATTCAGCTCCATCACCAGGTATTTGGGCCTCATGTTGTTCAGGTTTAGACAAACATGAAGAACTCACCTTCAGCTCCAACACCAGGTCCATCCTCTTCTTTCCCAGAGGATTGATGTCGTTCAGGATCAGAGCGATGATGATGTCGATGCCGTTGGACTCATGTGTGGCGATGCAGTTCTGGAAGAAGAGAAAAAAACATCCTTATACAGTCATAATACAGTTCTGGAAGATAACTACATTATCACAATCCCTCCTGTCAGGTGGTAACGTGAGGCCAGTGCCAACAGAATGAACGATATAAGCAGAGAAGGAGAAGCGTTACGCGGCCGAATAACCCGGAAGTGATAGTCTTCCATTGTGGTGAACTACATCCTTATATTACCTCTTAATGTAGTTTTGTAAGAGAACTAGATCCTGCCATAATATTGTAGCTCTGTAAGATAACTACATTCTGACATCATAATGTAGTTATGTAAGAGAACTACATCCTGACATCATATTGTAGTTCTGTAAGAGAACTACACCGTGACATCATAATGTAGTTCTGTATGAGAACTACATGCATGGTATCTTCGCCCTGGCTGGAATAACCCAACTGAAGTGACGTTCCCTTCCCCCCGACTCCACCAAGGTACCTGGTTCTAGTGACAGGGGCCCCTGGCAGTACTCTGTAGTACTATGCAGTACTCAGCAGTACTCAGTATACTGCAGTACCTGGTTTTCGTGACAGGGCCCCTGGCAGTACTCGGTGAGGCTCTCCACCGTCTGGTTGATGAGCGCCACGTT
Source organism: Electrona antarctica (assembly GCF_951216825.1). Lineage (NCBI taxonomy): Eukaryota > Metazoa > Chordata > Actinopteri > Myctophiformes > Myctophidae > Electrona > Electrona antarctica. The sequence continues at coordinate 7,165,286 of NC_136790.1, forward strand.
CTTCTGGTTGATGTAGAGTCCCAGCAGACCCAGACCTCCGGTGGTGGATCCGCAGATGCAGTCCAGGAACTGCAGTGTCTCGCACACCAGGTTGTAGTTGTTCTTGTTGTTCTGACACCGCAGGAAGTTCTGGACAGGACGGGGAAGAGAGGGACAGGAAATGATGTCCTTCAGGCTCAAAACCGCACCAATGCAACTAGTCGCCAGGCAGGCAGGCAGGCAGGCAGGCAGGCACAGACAGACAGACAGACAGACAGACAGACAGACAGACAGACAGACAGACAGTGCCACCTACCTGTAAGTCTCGGTTGTGGTTCTCACAGAGCAGCTGCAGGAAGCGCAGGATTGGCTGCATGATGACGATAACGACACTCATCTCCCCGTCGTCCCCCTTGTCCCCGCCCCCGGTCCCGCCTCCCCCAGGGCCCGCTCCCCCCAGGGCCCCCCCTCCCCCTACTCCCCCCGCCCCCCCGCAGGGCGTCCCCCCGCCCACGTCGTGCTCCTCGGGGTCCGCCAGGGCCTCGGTGCGACGGTACGACGAGAAGGCCTTCCTGGTGGCCTGGGATGCCTCCAGGAGCTGCTCCCTGGCGTCCTCTGTGACGACTAGACCCCCGCTGTCCCTGGCTGGAGAGGACAGAGACATGTATTACTGTCCCTGGCTGGAGAGGACAGAGACATGTATTACTGTCCCTGGCTGGAGAGGACAGAGACATGTATTACTGTCCCTGGCTGGAGAGGACAGAGACATGTATTACTGTCCCTGGCTGGAGAGGACAGAGACATTTATTACTGTCCCTGGCTGGAGAGGACAGAGACATGTATTACTGTCCCTGGCTGGAGAGGACAGAGACATGTATTACTGTCCCTGGCTGGAGAGGACAGAGACATGTATTACTGTCCCTGGCTGGAGAGGACAGAGACATGTATTACTGTCCCTGGCTGGAGAGGACAGAGACATGTATTACTGTCCCTGGCTGGAGAGGACAGAGACATTTATTACTGTCTGTATACATTACTTAATAAACTGGTGGGTGTGGCCACATAAGAAAACATCATTTTAACACTTTCTGTACACTTTTTTGAAAAAAACTGAAATAATAATAATAATCTTCATCCTAGCATAATCAAAGTATCTGGTGATCATATATTAGGGGTGAAAAAACTCACGGCACTATGTCCTTAAAATATGGAGATAAAAGGTTTCACAGACACTGACCCCTTTATGGCGGACGGGCAGGTCCTTGTCTGGAGATACAAGGTTTCGTACTGACCTTTCTTGCGGACGGGCAGGTCCTTGTCGGGCGTCTCGGCGTCTCTCTTCCTGTTTCCCAGGTCGGAGGTGTTGACCGTCACCGTGGCTTTGATCTCCAGCTGGGCCAGCTTCATGCGATCGTAGAACACCCTGAAGAACTTCTCAGACTTCTTGTCCTCCGTGAGGCGACAGAAAAACGAACGCTGGACGAAGGGGAGAGGAGAGGAGAGTAAATGGTAAATGGTGCCTTTATATAGCAACATTCACATACACTGATGTCGGCAGAAACCATCAGTGGCGTGCACAGATAGACACTAGGGGGTGCTAGAGCACCCCCTGCCCTTTTGGCAATGTGCCCTTTTCAAAAATAGCAGACCTACAAGTTCATAGCGCGCCACTCGGTGGCGCGCTATGAGCTTGTAGATCTGCTATTTTTCAATAGCTAACTAAAGCATAACATAATGCTAACACCAAAAGGGGTTCCCGCCCAAAATGGATTAAGGCAACCGGCCGGTTCCACGCGCTGCACAAGGTGCCCTTTTTTAACTTGAGCACCTGCCCCTCTAAATGTCTGTGCAGTGTGCACGCCACTGCAAGGCACCAACCAGCACATCGGGAGCAATTAGGGGTTCAGAGTCTTGCTCATCCAGCCACTCTACCCCTGAGCCACCGCCACCCCCACAGGTGCCAAACTCTTCACCCTTCTGTCTGAAAAAGTCTGAAAACCCACCTCTTCAGATCTTAGTCCGTAGCACTCAATGACCTTGCAGGCAAATGCAAAGGCTAAACTTATCAAATTTTTTCATCCATGCATTGTCAATAAATAATCCTGGGCGCTACACTCCCTCTGTCAACCTGGGGAGAGAAACGGAGTGACCTCATACTTTTTTTTAGGGTACCTACCCTAGGGGACACAGGGAGAACAGGCAAACTCCACACATAATGAAATGTAGATAGCATATTGTGTAGACATAGCATTCTATAGTGTATAGTGTATACTGTAGTGTATACTGTAATACTATAGTGTCATCGTACAGATATTCTACTGTTCTACTGTTACTTATGATCCTTCATGACTATTTCTATGTATTTGATGTATTATATTGTGGTGATGCGTAGCAAACAGACACTATAGTCTACAAGGCTCACGTCGCGTTGCACTGTTGTGTGTTGTGAACATGCAGATCTGCTATTCATGGGTCCTAAAACAGCTGCCTGAGCCCTGAGCTGGAAAGTAAGTGTGCTGCCCGAGTTGTGCCTGCATAATGTAAACCTTTCACTCGCAACACGTTAACCCTTCCCCCCCACAGGGCGGGCATGCAGCTGAGCTAGTGCAACACACTAACCCTTTCCCCCACAGCAGAGCTAGTGCAACACGCTAACCCTTCCCCCTGTAGCGGAGCTAGTGCAACACGCTTCACTCCTCCTTCCGGGTAGGAACAGAGTGCATTCTGGGATGGATTGGGCCAAACACATGGATGCGCTGGCCGTTGACTATCATTGCGCCATTTGCGCGCATTCACGTATGAAACATAGCGTTCACTTGTCATTGCCCCAATGATAGTCAACGGCCCAGCGCTGGCTCGAGCTCCAATACCAAATTCGGCCACTATGTCTATTTCGGCTCAGGGTTTCCTCTCGGTGACATCTCTATTATATATATACTCTAAGGGCGGACATGCCGCAGAGCTAGTGCAACACGCTAACCCTTCCCCCCCAAAGGGCGGGCATGCAGCAGAGCTAGTGCAACACGCTAACCCTTCCCCCCCACAGGGTGGGCATGCAGCAGAGCTAGTGCAACACGCTAACCCTTCACCCCACAGCAGAGCTAGCGCAACACGCTAACCCTTCCCCCCCACAGGGTGGGCATGCAGCAGAGCTAGTGCAACACGCTAACCCTTCACCCCACAGCAGAGCTAGCGCAACACGCTAACCCTTCCCCCCCACAGGGTGGGCATGCAGCAGAGCTAGTGCAACACGCTAACCCTTCACCCCACAGCAGAGCTAGCGCAACACGCTAACCCTTCCCCAGTTCCCCCCCACAGGGTGGGCATGCAGCAGAGCTAGTGCAACACGCTAACCCTTCACCCCACAGCAGAGCTAGCACAACACGCTAACCCTTCCCCACCACAGGGCGAGCATGCAGCAGAGCTAGTACAACACGCTAACCCTTGGGGGTTAGCTGCATGCCCACCCTTGGGGGTTAGCGTGGGGTAGAATGAATATTGTAGTGTAGTCTGTCCTTAGAGTATATATGAATAGAGACGGCACCCGGATGAAACCCTGAGGCGAAATGGACATAGTGGCCGAATTTGATATTGCAGCGTGGGCCCAAACACATGAACGCGCTGGTCCGTTGACTATCATTGTGCACGTTCACGATGACACGTGAACGCTGAATGCCTGCAATGATAGTCAGCGGCAGCGCGTTCATGTGTTTGGGCCCAATCCATCCCAGAATGCACTCTGTTCCTACCCAGAATGCACAGTGAAATCGCCTCATGCGCTTTTGAGCAACTTAATGCAAGTGGATGGGAGGAGAACTCGGGTGCCGTCTCTATTCATATATACTCTAAGAGTCTGTCTCTCTCTGTCTCTCTCTCTGCTCACGTAGCTCCGTCGGGGGAGGGGGGGGGGGGGTTGATGAGTGATGAAGTCGAGGCAGAGGGAACGGGGGAGAGGGAGGGAGGGAGGGGCGTGGGGCCCTGGGCCAGAACGGCACGCATTACCCCGGGGGAGCTGTGCAGCTTACATAACCTGCAAGAGCGCGCAAGCACGCACACGCACACGCACACAAGCACAAGCACACACACACACACACACACACACACACACACACACACACACACACACACACACACACACACACACACACACACACACACACACACACACACACACACACACACCTTCCATAAATAGGTCTGCTGTCTCAGGCACATGCCGTCCTGCCGTACAGTAAATCCTCTCTGTTTTTATTATTATTCTCCTCTCTGCCCGGGTATGTCCCCGTTACCATGGTTACTGCTACCACACTGGGTTCTCAACCGCTTATCCGTATCGGGTCGCGGGGGCAACAGCTCCACCAGAGTGCTCCATGACTTCCCTCTCCAGAGCAACATTAGTGACTTCCTCCTGGGGGATTCCGAGACGTTCCAAGGTCAGGGAGTCGATGTGTTTCCTCCAACTGCGCCTTGGTCTGCCCAGGGGTCTCCTCCCAGTGGGACATGCGTCAAGGACCTCCCTAGGTAGACGCCCGAGAGGCATCCTAACCAGATGCCCGAACCACCTAAGCTGGCTCCTTTCCAGGCGAAGGAGCAGCGGTTCTACTCGGGTTCTACTCC
>NC_136790.1:7170081-7172581 GCF_951216825.1 Electrona antarctica
GCATAAAGTGAGAAGAATTCAATAAATATAAGCGTTCCTGCTAATTTATGCATTCAGCGTGGGAAGCCATTCAACACCTCTTTTTACCGTCGGAAATATTTTACCAATGGATTCATCTCTCTCTTAGTGGAGATTAAAGGTCTATTACTCCAGTTTTAGGTCATAATAAGTTGACCACCAAAACAGTGGTTAGTAAAAACAGAGATGTGTTTGGGTGAGTCTCTCATCACCGCGGCTCAGTGACGTCATGTTGTAGTTTTAGTAAAAATAGAGAGATGTGTTGGGGTGAGTCTCTCATCACCGCGGCTCAGTGACGTCATGTTGTAGTTTTAAAACAGAGAGACGTGTTTGGGTGAGCAGTGAGTCGCTTACCACTCAGTGACGTCATGTTGTAGTTTTAGTAAAAACAGAGAGATGTGTCTGGGTGAGCGGTGAGCCTCTCATCACCACGGCTCAGTGACGTCATGTTGTAGTTTTAGTAAAAACAGAGAGATGTGTCTGGGTGAGCGGTGAGCCTCTCATCACCACGGCTCAGTGACGTCATGTTGTAGTTTTAGTAAAAACAGGGAGATGTTTCTGGGTGAGCGGTGAGTCCCTCATCACCACGGCTCAGTGACGTCATGTTGTAGTTTTAGTAAAAACAGGGAGATGTGTCTGGGTGAGCGGTGAGTCCCTCATCACCACGGCTCAGTGACGTCATGTTGTAGTTTTAGTAAAAACAGGAAGATGTGTCTGGGTGAGCGGTGAGTCCCTCATCACCACGGCTCAGTGACGTCATGTTGTAGTTTTAGTAAAAACAGGGAGATGTGTCTGGGTGAGCGGTGAGCCTCTCATCACCGCGGCTTAGTGACGTCATGTTGTAGTTTTAGTAAATACAGGGAGATGTGTCTGGGTGAGCGGTGAGTCCCTCATCACCACGGCTCAGTGACATCATGTTGTAGTTTTAGTAAAAACAGGGAGATGTGTCTGGGTGAGCGGTGAGTCCCTCATCACCACAGCTCAGTGACATCATGTTGTAGTTTTAGTAAAAACAGGGAGATGTGTCTGGGTGAGCGGTGAGTCCCTCATCACCACGGCTCAGTGACGTCATGTTGTAGTTTTAGTAAAAACAGGGAGATGTGTCTGGGTGAGCGGTGAGTCCCTCATCACCACAGCTCAGTGACGACGGCTCATAAAGGAGCAGATCACCCAAAATAAAAAATTACCTGTTTTCTATCAATCACACACCCCATGAAGCCTAGAATTCAGGTAGATTTTGTAGTTGTATTCCTTTTTTTTTTAATATATATCATTTTTATCCCACGATTTTTGTAACCCATTTTTCACCCCTGTGTCAATGATCTATTGTGATCCTGGGCTCTACACACCCTCCGCCAACCTGGGGAGAGCAACGGACTTGAACTCATGCTTCCTTCATGCATGAGTGTCCAGGTTGCTGGTCTAGACTCTAGATGGAGCGAGATGTGTGGCTCAATCTTTAGTAGGCATGCAACGATTCACTCAATTCACACCATATACGACTCCACAGACAGACAGACAGACAGACAGACAGACAGACAGACAGACAGACAGACAGACAGACAGACAGACAGACAGACAGACAGACAGACAGACAGACAGACAGACAGACAGACAGACAGACAGACAGACAGACAGACAGACAGCGGTGATGTGAGTACGCACCCTTTTCTCGTCGAGCAGTGTCTTTTCAGGCTGGTTCAGATCCAGTTGCTTGGGGTTGCAGTGAGGTGAGGTCAGTTAGTCAGTTACAGCCACAGGTCCACAGAAACAAACACACAGTCAGTGTTAGTAGTGTTGTCGTGCAGCACACACACACACACACACACACACACACACACACACACACACACACACACACACACACACACACACACACACACACACACACACACACACACACACACACACACACACACACACACACACACACACACACACACACACACACACACACACACACACACACAGAGAGAGAGAGAGAATCCACTATCATAGAACATGCAATGCAGAGGCATAGGGTCATGCTGGGGATGTTAACCAAGGTGACACAGTCCGAGTCATCAGAATGAGAGAGGCGATGAGAGGGGTGTACACAGAGGACAGACTAGTATGCACCCACTGGTGTAGAGAGGACAGACGCACCCACTGGTGTACAGAGGACAGACGCACCCACTGGTGTAGAGAGGACAGACGCACCCACTGGTGTAGAGAGGACATACTATGCACCCACTGGTGTACAGAGGACAGACTATGCACCCACTGGTGTACAGAGGACAGACTAGTATGCACCCACTGGTGTACAGAGGACAGACTAGTATGCACCCACTGGTGTACAGAGGACAGACTATGCACCCACTGGTGTAGAGAGGACAGACTAGTATGCACCCACTGGTGTACAGAGGACAGACTAGTATGCACCCACTGGTGTACAGAGGACAGACTATCCACCCACTGGTGTAGAGAGGACAGACTATCCACC
>NC_136790.1:7180081-7242581 GCF_951216825.1 Electrona antarctica
GAGGTACAAAGATAACATCAAAACTCACCTGAGAAAGTGCCACTTCAACCTCAACACCTGGGAGGAGGCTGCCCTCCAGAGAGGCATGTGGAGCAGGATGGTCCATGAAGGCACAGCACAACAAGAAAAGGACCTCCACAGTGCCACAGAAACAAAAAGGCAACTGAGAAAGGAGAGACCTACCACCAAGACAGCTCCTCACACCACCACCACCACCCCCATGACAACCATTCACATATGCACCCACTGCAACAGAGACTGTGGATCAAGGATTGGCCTCTTCCAGCACTTGAAGACCCACAGATGACCAGACCCACCGACAGGAGGACAATCATACTCGTTCCGAGTGATCGCCGATGATGGTGTGTGTGTGTGTGTGTGTGTGTGTGTGTGTGTGTGTGTTAAGCTGCGCAACAGCGACACTTGCTGGTGAAAACCAACCAAACGCTATTTTCGTGGTCGGACGGACCCAGACCGCCAGGCCAGCCAGGGACACACAAAGCTCCACAATGGAGAGGTTGCACCACTCAAAAAGAAAAAAAACGAGGCAAAGACGTTTAGGGATGAGGGGGTAAGGCACTGACGAAAATAGGGACACGGTCTTCAATAGCGGGTCTGTTTTAAACGTCAGCTACAAACATGCTGAGTATGTTATCTGCCAGTGTGTACTCAGCATAAGGTTAGCGATACAGCCTGGTGGGACATGTATCCTGGAATGACCTGTGAATGTATAGCAGAGACTTGGATCCTGGAATGACCTACAGTTATGTGAATGTAGCAGAGACTTGGATCCTGGAATGACCTACAGTTATGTGAATGTAGCAGAGACTTGGATCCTGGAATGACCTACAGTTATGTCTGCCACGATTACAAATTTGTCTTTGTCACACAAATAATTGCGATTAACAATTGAAATGTGTCATTGAACATTGGAACATACTGTATGACCAATAACTGAAATAGATTACAACGCGTCACTTTGTGACACGCTGTAAGCTTTTAGATCAGCTAATACAGATTGTTTTTATATCTGAACATGTATTTTTCAACATGGAAACGATTATGACGATTATGTCAAATAATTGCGACAATTAGACAATGATGTAACACATGTAGCCTGCAGTGTAACCTCACTTACTGTAGTCAGTGCAGGATGTGAACGTTGTGTGCCTGGAATGACCTACGGTTATATAAATGTAGCAGACATGGCCTGGCCTCACCCTATAGTATTAGTTACAGCATGTACTGAATGGAGACATAAAGCCTGGAATGACCTGGATGTAGCTGAGACAGTGGTGGACAAAGACATTACTCACATGTTTTACTCAAGTAGAAATATGAATACTGCAATGTAGAAATACTTTGTTACAACTAAAAGTCTGGTATTTTATTAAATAATGTACACAATGTATCAAGATGTACTTAAAGTACCGAAAGTAGAAAGTACCCATTGTGCAGAATGTATAAAAAGTATATATATTTTTTGTGTGTAGCAGATCTACAAGTTCATGCTTGTAGATCTGCACGCGCGCACACACACGCGCACGCAAGCGCGCGCGCACGCGCGCGCGCACGCACGCACGCACGCACGCACGCACGCACGCACGCACGCACGCACGCACGCACACACACACACACACACACACCCCTTGACCTTATATGTCACCCTATAGTTGTATGAATGGAGACCTACAGTATATCCTGGCATGAACCTCCCGTTATGAAGCACCTGGACCGAGGCCAGTGACAACGAGGCACATGAGCCAAGAACGTTTTGTCTTAGTGCATAGCTGCGTGCCTGCGTCTGTGTTTCTCTGTATGCGTGTGTGTGTGCGTGTGTGTGTGTGTGTGCGTGTGTGTGTGTGTGTGTGTGGGTGTGTGTACTTGGATTACTTTATGTGTACAGTGTCAGTACCGTATATAATGTGAGAGACAGAGACAGTGTGTTCGGGGTAAAGGTTGGGGTTATGCACTATAAGCAGTGGTGGAAAAAGTACTCAATTGTTTTACTTAAGTAAAAGTACCAATACTGCAATTTAGAAGTACTTTGTTACAAGTAAAAGTACGGAATTGAAAATGTACTTGAGTAAAAGTACAAAAGTATCGGCATCAAAATGTACTTAAAGTACTAAAAGTAAAAGTACTCATGTTGCAGAATGTGCCATTTCACAAGTTTAAATTGTGTACAAAATCTTTTGAAAATAGCAGATCTACAAGCTCACAATGTGTCGCGTTGCGACGCATTGTGAGCTTGTAGATCGGCTATTTTCAAATGGCCGAAATGTATAGGGTTGAAGTGGTTAATGTATGTTTTCTAATCAAAATTAAAAGTAACTATAGTAACTAAAGTTTTCAAATAATTGTACTGAAGTAAAAGTACAAATTTTGGCTCTGAGATGTAGTGAAGTAGAAGTAAAAGTACTGGAAATTGGAAATACTCCAGTAAAGTACAAATACCTCAAAATTGTACGGAAGTACAGTACTTAAGTAAAAGTACTTAGTTACTTTCCACCACTGCCTATAAGATGATGAGGAGATTACGAGGTTATAATAGTTTAATTCACTTAGTTTTAATTTGTTTTTAGAGCAAAATTTCTAGTTTTTATTAGTTGAGCTTTAGTTGAGCTTTTATTAGTTTTAGTTATTTTTCATAACTATAGCCTAAAACATCTGTCCGTTTCACTTATTTTTTATAAGCCTATAAGCAGCTGTGAAATGTGCTCTTCTGTTGTAGTTTGTTAGTGAAATAATTTTCCAAAGAAATTACCTATTCTGTCAGTAGATCAATGGCCACGTGTCATTTGTTTACAAAAGTTGGTTTGTTTACATAATTTGGTTTTCTGAAGTCCAGTGTGAACGCTAAACGGCCCAAAAATAAAATGTAACCATTTAAACATGTGATCCTGATCCGGACCTTCTGAGCAAACTTTGGGTGTGAAAGGCCCCTTAGTAAGTAACTATCCCCCTTGGGGGTGTGGTATTTAACCACTCCCCCTTGGGGTGTGGTCTCTAACCCCACCCCTTGGGGTGTGGTCTCTAGCCCCTCCCCTTAGGGTGTTATAACCCCAACCCTTTGGGTGTGGTCTCTACCCCCTCCCCTGGGGGTGTGGTCTCTAGCCCCTCCCCTTGGGGGTGTGGTATCTAGCCCCTCCCCATGGGGGTGTGGTCTCTACCCCCTCCCCCTGGGGGTGTGGCCTCTAGCCCCTCCCCTTGGGGGTGTGGTATCTAGCCCCTCCCCATGGGGGCGTGTCCTACCTTCTCTCCGTATCCTCGGTCTGTGGTCATCATCTCTCTCAGAGTCTGGAGGACTTTGATGCACAGCCTCTCCTCGTTCTCCTCCAGCAGCTGTTTGGTGTGTTTGATCAGCCTGGACGCACAATTCACATTTAGCAGACGCTATTTACAGTAAGCAAGAACAACACATGCATGCATTGTCCATGTAATAGGACTGTAGAAATGTAGCGCTTGCTTTAGGAGGCGTGTTGTTGTGACTCACTTGCATATGAAGCCTCCGCTCTCGCACTTCCTGCGCGAGTCCGTGTTCTCCGGGAAGAGCAGCTCTGGACGATGTAGGACGTCCACGAGGACGGACAGCTCTGCCTGGACCAACGGACGGAGACGGTCCTCCAGGGCCGACACAATGTCCTACAACATGAGGAGACATGAGACACAATGTCCTACAACATGAGGAGACATGATACACAATGTCCTACAACATGAGGAGACATGAGACACAATGTCCTACAGTATGAGGAGACATGAGACACAATGTCCTACAACATGAGGAGACATGAGACACAATGTCCTACAACATGAGGAGACATGAGACACAATGTCCTACAACATGAGGAGACATGAGACACAATGTCCTACAACATGAGGAGACATGAGACACAATGTCCTACAGTATGAGGAGACATGATACACAATGTCCTACAGTATGAGGAGACATGAGACACAATGTCCTACAGTATGAGGAGACATTGTTTACTCCTTCTAACACTATGGACCAGAGATGTAATTCATGAATTCTTGAAACTTGACAGACAGACAGACAGACAGGCAGACCTGCAGTCTCTCTATGATATTCCTGTAGTCTCGCGAGGTGGTCATGGTGACGGCGGAGTCTCGGCGCGCTGCGTTTCGTGCGGTCAGTCTCCAGCTCATGGCGGTCTTCTGGACGATGTTGTTGGACTTCACGAACAGGCCGCTGACCTGGTTGTCCAGATCCACAGGGATGGCTATGGCCCTGCCCTTAGCTGAGCACGCACACACACGCGCACACACGCACGCACACATGCACGCACACACACTATATAGATCAGCGGCCCCAGTATTGTGTGCGGGCCGCCATCTTTGGGAGGGCAAAACAGCGACCGCGAGCCCTAGCTGCTTTACGGTACATATGAGTGAGACAATTATGAATTAATCAAACCACAACTAGTATATAGTATTTTTAACTAAAATACTTAAAAAAATAAAAATAAAAAAAGGCAGAAAAAAGGAGATGGTTGAGCCCATTCATTGAGGTTTGAGTGCTAACATGCCGAGTGAACTTCGGAACCATCAAAGGTTTGGAGACATGGTTAGGGTCACGGTTAGGGTTAGGGTCAGGGTTAGGGTCAGGGTCAGAGGTCAGGGTATCTCACCGACATCAGAGAGCACTTTGATGCAGCTCTCCACGAAGCCCTTCTGGACGGGAACCAACCAGGTGCAGTGATAGACCCTGAAGACTGCTTGGAGGAGCTGGACAAACACTGGCTGTCTGGTCTGGAAGGAATGCATTATACTGTATTACACACTGTAATGTTACACACTGTAATATTACACCCTGAAGTCGGTGGGGCGAACGGTTCTCGACTTGTGTGGATTACAGATGTACAGTACACACGCACGCACGCACGCACGCACGCACGCGCACACACACGCACAGGCACATGTACACACACACACAGTCAGTTCTCCAAAAAATGCATCACTTTTTTCGTAAATTTTTCCTATATATCTTGTTTACAGATCATGTAAAAAAAAAAATATTGTATTGTACATAGGTAGAGGCCTCGTACTGTATAAGCCCTTAATTTGGGCTTCTTGCCTCCTCCTAGCACTTTCCCTTTTATATTTTGTTTTACTTTGTATTGTTGGTTGAGAACCTGTAGCCTGTAAGTGGTTAACAGACAACTCGTGAGCGCAGCAATGCATCAAAACAAACACGCCACTCTTTGGGAAGAAGAGCTAAACAGGATGTGCCGACGCTCACAATGGGAAGCGGTGACATGCGATAGCGTACGTCTTAATTGACTCATATTGAATAATTTCTACAGGAGCGTGACTAATCCTCTATAGCTGCCGAGGAAGACCAGGTTCACAGGAACTTGTGCGAAGAGAGCGGAAATTCCTTTCCCTGCAAGCGCCCGGCCGCCAGTAATTACATTATATTACTCACATTCATGCACTGGAAGAGCCTGCTTATTTTTAGAAGCACTTTGTTGTCTGTTGGCAGCGAACGCAAAAACAGTCACAGTTTTATCCAAGCTGCTGTGAAGTGTGTCGCAACATTTGTAGCATTTGTTTATGTGTAGATCTTATCACTTCCTTGCACAGTAACACTGTCAACATGATGTTCATGGACAAGAGTACAGGGCTATTATAGTTGACTAAAACTATAAGAAAGAAAGAAAGAAAGAAAGAAAGAAAGAAAGAAAGAAAGAAAGAAAGAAAGATGGGGGGAGGATGGTCTCATGTCTGTCTCAATCTTTAACAAATACGTATACATTTTGGGGGTCCTTGTTATGAAAAAGGTTTGAGGCACCACTCATATAGAAACATACAATTTGCCTAAAACGTGATAGGATTGGCGGACAGATGGCGGAGGAAACCATGCAAGGCACCAGCCTGCACATCGGGAGTAATTAGGAGTTTTAGGGTCCACTTCGACACTAGGGGTCAGCAGTGACTGAGTTACCTGTAAACTGGTGCTCTGGTCGGAGAACGGCGAGCTGAAGAACGTGGTGACGATGCCCATGACCGTCTCGGTGACGTAGTTCTCCAGGATGAGGTCAGCGTGCTTACGGTCGCTGGTGTTGTTACACACCTGGAAATGACGCACACACGCACGCACGCACGCAGGCACGCACGCACGCACGCACGCACGCACGCACGCACGCACACAAAACAATGCTTATGGTCACTGGTGTTGTTGCACACCTGGAAATAACACACGCACGGTCATGCACACACACGCGCACATGCACACACACACACACACACACACACACACACACACACACACACACACACACACACACACACACACACACACACACACACACACACACACACACACACACACACACACACACACACACACACACACACACACACACACACACACACACTCACCCTACAGATGTCCACTAGGAAGTTCTCGAAGAGCTTCCACATGTGGTTGGAGGTGTAGATCTCCTTCATCTCCACCTCCGTGTCCACGTAGCAATGGTTCAGGAAGTTGATGTAGGCGATCTTCACCTGCACGCAAAGGTCAGAGGTCACCACATCCCTTCACTTCCTCCTCGTCTCAGCCGAGGTCGGTAGTTTTTCTTTTCTTTTTCTTTTTTTTAATTCCAAATGCATTTGCTATTTTAGGGCATGCTTAGTTTTACTATTAGCTTTTATAGTTAGTTTTGACTAGTTTTACAGTTACCTTTTACAACTCTTAGTGTTAGTTTCAGCCTTTTATTGTAACAAAAGCTCTGAACATTTGTGAAAATAGCAGTATATTTTGGCCTCGTCCGTGGCAAATTCTATAGTTTATAGTTATATACCATTATAATGTCCTTATTTTGATCATAAGACCAAATTACTGAATGAAAATTAACTCCTTTGCTGCCCCTAGTGTTAGCATGCGGTTACTGCAGATATGCCAGCCGTCTGCTCCCATTATACGGAGCTTCTTTCATTTCCGGGTTAAACAGGAAGGTGAGGGCCCCGGGAGGAGTTCAACACCACTCGCATTAGCCCACAGCTTTTAACTAGCAATACAACCAGCAACCTTTGCATATACGGCGCTTTGAAAATCCTGTTATAATGGAGGCTCATCGGAGCTGGATTTTAAAATCCCATCGTTGATGGGGACGGAGGAAGTCTATACTAGCTGGAGCAATGCTAAAAGGTAAACCGACGGACGGCACGTTCATATATGGATTAAACGGTTGTCTGCGCTTATACGCGTAGCTGGCATAAATAGGTCCCATTAGCCTAGCTATGTTTATAAACGTAGATGGCACTAAAATAATTAAGTACAGTACCACTGCTCGTGGCATAGGTGGACCACTCACCTTGGGGATGCAGTCATCGTAGGTGGACCACTCACCTTGGGGATGCAGTCATCGTAGGTGGACCACTCACCTTGGGGATGCAGTCATCGTAGGTGGACCACTCACCTCTGAGGTGACCACTCCTAGTGACCACTCACCTCTGAGGTGACCACTCCTAGTGACCACTCACCTCTGGGATGCAGTCATCGTAGGTGGACCACTCACCTCTGAGGTGACCACTCCTAGTGACCACTCACCTCTGAGGTGACCACTCCTAGTGACCACTCACCTCTGAGGTGACCACTCCTAGTGACCACTCACCTCTGGGATGCAGTCCTCGTGCGTCACCACCCGTACGATGTCGTCGAGCGGCAGCAGGGAGTTGCACTTAATCTCGGTGTAAACGTTCTTGCCCTCTGTGCAGACGGCCAGCAGCTCCACCAGGTGGATGTGGTACATCAGAGGGCTGTTCTGGTCCATGCGCTCTCGCTCCGAGCGCATCATCTGCACCAGCGTCTGGAAGGAGGCGCGGTCGTTGTAGAACACCAGCACGTCCTCGCCCGCATTCACCAGCTGCACCGACGGAGGGGGGGACAAGATTTTAAACCACTAAAGGGACATTTCATCGCTGGAAGAAACTGCATGCAGTCACTCAATGTTAAGAGTATGTGTAGTAGATGACAGTAGCACAATTTGAAATTTGCACCTTATGGCCAGAACAATAATGAAGTCAGTTTGTTTTTTACTACTAGGGTATGACTGGATTGCTGAATTCCTACAATGACCATAATGCAATGGTGTACTGCTCCTCCTTGTGGAGAGGGGGGAGGGGCTGTGTAGAGGTGTGACTTGTAGTCCAGGAAGGAAGTGAGACCAATGTTTGACGCATCAGAGATTTGAAATACTAAAATAGTGGCCCTTTAAAACCTGAGACCAGATTCTACAAAATGTCTTCTAAATCCAGTTTTCTGAAAAACATATATTTTTTCATGTCAAGGGCCCTCAGAATGATCTGTATTTGACGAGCAAAGACTTGAGTTAAACACAGATCTACAAGCTCATATATACTGTAGCGCGGTAGTCGGTGCTACACTATGAGCTTGTAGATCTGCTATTTTTCAGCAGCTACAGTTTAAAATAATGGTTAAAGTGGTTAATTAAAAGCTAAAGCGAAACATGTGCGTTCCAAGTCTTGATGGTTTAAAATGTTTAAACAACATAAACAAAAAATTACAACTTTGAATCAATTTAAAAACAATTCCAACATTTTTAATGGCACTTCATGGGGGGAAAACAGTAAAAAGCTAAATAAATCAGATAATTCCATGAGCTCACCTCGGCCATGACGATGTCCTGACACTTCTTGATGAACTTGTTCTCGGCCTTGACGATTGTCTGCAGGAACCTGAGGTAGTGCACGTTGCGTCCGTGCGTCTCGATGCAGTGCACGAAGTGTTGCACCACGCGCTCGTTTATCTCACTGCACAGCTGGAAGTTGTTCATGAAGATGTGCTGCATGGTCACCGCCTCCAGGATCTATAGATAAATGTGAACCACTTTACTGTCAACACTTATCCCTTCTCTAAGTCTAAAACACCCTGGACAATGCTCCACACATCCTAGACTCTTCTCTCTTGCCTAAAACACCCCAGGCAACGCTCCACACATCCTAGACTCTTCTCCCTTCTCTAAAACACCCCGGACAACGCTCCACACGTCCTAGACTCTTCTCCCTTCTCTAAAACACCCCGGACAACACTCCACACGTCCTAGACTCTTCTCCCTTCTCTAAGTCTAAAACACCCTGGACAATGCTCCACACATCCTAGACTCTTCTCTCTTGCCTAAAACACCCCAGGCAACGCTCCACACATCCTAGACTCTTCTCCCTTCTCTAAAACACCCCGGACAACGCTCCACACGTCCTAGACTCTTCTCCCTTCTCTAAAACACCCCGGACAACGCTCCACACGTCCTAGACTCTTCTCCCTTCTCTAAAACACCCCGGACAACGCTCCACACGTCCTAGACTCTTCTCCCTTCTCTAAAACACCCCGGACAACGCTCCACACGTCCTAGACTCCTCTTCCTTCTCTAAAACACCCTGGACAACGCTCCACACGTCCTAGACACTTCTCCCTTCTCTAAAACACCCCGGACAACGCTCCACACGTCCTAGCGCCCCTCAAAAAGGAAGATAATCAGTGCTACAGAGCAGGCTGTTATATTCACCCCTGGGTTGAGGAACAGGTTGATGTGTTTGTGCAGCAGGGCCTGGTTCTGTTGGTTTCCTGCACAGAAGTTCTGCAGGAACTGATGAGCCAGCTTCATGATGTCCTGCATGCGCACATCTTCCCCCTAGTGGACATATGGATGTATTACTATCAGTGTTTTTTATTTTGAATAACACACCATTTAGTCTTTGTCCTATTTAGTCCTCTGAAAAACACTGATTACTATACACTAAACTAAAGTATTCCCCTAGTGGTCACATGGACACAGAGTGAGATGTGTGTGTAGACTACATGGATTAAAGCAACTGTTGCTCCCGGTACAAAATCCCCCTCTTGGAACTTTGATAAGGTCCTCCGTGCAGCGGTTATATACACAATCCCATGTTCCTCACCTTCTCATAATGATCTGCAGCAGCTCCAGATGTTCCTCACCTTCTCATAATGATCTGCAGCAGCTCCAGATGTTCCTCACCTTCTCATAATGATCTGCAGCAGCTCCAGATGTTCCTCACCTTCTCATAATGATCTGCAGCAGCTCCAGATGTTCCTCACCTTCTCATAATGATCTGCAGCAGCTCCAGATGTTCCTCACCTTCTCATAATGATCTGCAGCAGCTCCAGATGTTCCTCACCTTCTCATAATGATCTGCAGCAGCTCCAGATGTTCCTCACCTTCTCATAATGATCTGCAGCAGCTCCAGATGTTCCTCACCTTCTCATAATGATCTGCAGCAGCTCCAGATGTTCCTCACCTTCTCATAATGATCTGCAGCAGCTCCAGATGTTCCTCACCTTCTCATAATGATCTGCAGCAGCTCCAGATGTTCCTTACCTTCTCATAATGATCTGCAGCAGCTCCAGATGTTCCTCACCTTCTCATAATGATCTGCAGCAGCTCCAGATGTTCCTTACCTTCTCATAGGGTATCTGCAGCAGTTCCAGGACCACAGCGTGAGCTCCCATGTTCCTCAGTAACCTCTGCTGCTGCTTCCTGCTCTTCCTGCCTGACAGACCCTCCTGGACACACAGCCTGCTGAGACGCAGTAGGATCTGAACACAGGAAAGATTATTATAACCATACCATGCCACACCATGCACCCAAAAAAAAGGCACCAAAAGTTTGGTGATTTCTTACGAGTTCCTCCCCAGCTATGGTGTTATGATGAGACATTAAAGTTGACTCACCTCCTTCACCACCCTGTAGTTATAGGTACTCGTGCTTTCAGGTTTCTTTGGCTTCTCCAAGCTGTTGGAGTCTCCCTGCGGACCAGAGGAGCAGACAACCAATCAGATTACAACAACACCAGAGGACCAATCAAATTACAACAACCCCAGATAACCAATCAGATTACAACACCAGATAACCAATCAAATTGCAACAACACCAGACAACCAATCAAATTACAACAACACCAGATAACCAATCAAATTACAACACCAGAGAACCAAGCCTCGCCGTTGAAAATGCACTTGTGGCGGCGAGAGCCCAACACGAGATGGCGCTGTGGCGCCGAATGAGTTACATTTCTTAAATCGAGCCATTTAAGCTACTAGACCTGTACGTGTCCGTCGCAGTCGGCCACCGGCCTACTTGGGAACGATGCAACTTGGGAACCTAATGATATACATTGTCTTAGCACCCGTTTTAACTGTCAGCCAGTGCCCACTGGCAGAGCCTGATTGGTTGAGCCTCAATTGGCTGAGGCAGAGGCTGGAAATTGCACAGGTCAAAGGAGTTGGCCTCATTAGGCCCACTGGCAGAGCCTGGCCCAGGTGAAAGGAGTTGGCCTCATTAGGCCCACTGGCAGAGCCTGACCAGAGCCTTTTGTGGTGGTTCTGGAGAACCGCGGGTCCGACCGACTCGATACCTGGCACTGCACTCCCTGTGGGGGTGTGGAACGCGTGTCTCGAATGTGAAGTCGGTGGGTCAAACGGTTCTCGAGTTGTGTGCATTACAACCGCAAACACACGTATGCACGCAGAGACGTGGTGCAATTATAGTAGGATAACTAGGCAAAGTTTGAACGTAATGTGATGTGGTGCAACTGGGTCCAGAGAATCATGGATTAAATCATTTTATCTCTAATACCTTCTTCTTAGTCTCAGAGGAGTGCTGGTCTCTAACGGTCTCTAATACCTTGGTATGAGTCTCAGAGGAGTCTCTACTGGTCTCTAATATTTTGGTATGCAAGCTCCCGACGTAAAAACAAACAACAAACTTGTGAACAGAATAGAAGCAGATAGACAGTAGAGAGAAAGCAGAGGGAAAACAATGGACAAATTTGAGGAATTGTTGGCCATGGAGGGTAGGAGATATGAGCATGGTGATGGACTATGAGCACCGCCATCAAAACCACCGTTTTGGTGAAGAGATGACCACAGAATGCCAATGGTCACCACTTCACCTAAATCTGGACTATGAATAGGCCTTGATACCTTGGTATGCGTCTCAGAGGAGTCCCCGGCGTCCATGTTGCTCTCGTCTGGACCTTGTCTCTTGTAGACCCACAGCTCCGACTTCTCCACGATGGACCTCAGCTGGTCCAGGTCGAACTTGATCTGCTTGTAGTTGTCCACGTCCTGGCTGGTCACCAGCAGCTGGACCTGTGCACGCACACACGCACGCACGCACACACAAATAAAATAAATAACGGAGAAATAGTTTGCTTTACTTTGCTAGCTTACATTGCTATCGTTTTAATTTATACGATATATGATCCAAAAAGCGTTCATATTTTGAACGAGAGGCGGATGAGGAGCAGAAATGAAGCGCTAGTATATCCATCAGATCAAAACCACGGAGAGCGCCCTGGATTAGGAGAGACGAGGCATTATTTCTGCCGCGCTAACAGATAAATCAACGGGAAGCTAATATGGCAGTAGAGCGCGAAGGGCGGTGGCCAAGTGTCCGAAATTTTTTTAAAAAAGGAAAAAATTCAGAATATTCTCCCCTCGCCTGATATCATTAAGGATGCGCTAGGACGTGTACACACGTCCAATGCATCCCTCAATTGGATTCCCTAGGACGTGCATGTGGCCACGTCCTGCGGACGGAAATGGTTAAAGAAGTAAAGAAATAAAGGTCCTGTACCTGCGACAGTAAATCTTTATACTGAAAATTAACTGTATTGCATTTTCTTTTAAATTAAATTGCAATATCTTTATCTAGATATTAAAGTAGCTCAAACAAAAATAATACAATTGTACAATCAATATCTTTCAAAATATGAATGAAAATGTTCAACCTCTGATTACTGAGCCAAAATCAGAACTTATTAAACAAATAAGCAGTTTGACCGAAGAACTTTGTGAAGGGGAAGAAAGAAAGTTTGGTCGGACAGAGCTTTTGGGACAAAGAAACCTGCTGAGGACTCCTGACTGGAAGGTTGGGTGAGGAGGATATACAGTATACTTACATACAAATACTCCTTTTTTTAAAAGCATGTGTCGGAGGTGTGGCCTACCTGTTGGAGGCGTGGCCTACCTGTTAAAGGTGTGGCTTACCTGTTAAAGGCATGGCCTACCTGTTAGAGGCATGGCCTACCTGTTAGAGGCATGGCCTACCTGTTAGAGGCGTGGCCTACCTGTTGAAGGCGTGGCCTACCTGTTAGAGGCATGGCCTACCTGTTAGAGGTGTGGCCTACCTGTTGGAGGCGTGGCATACCTGTTGGAGTGTGGCCTACCTGTTAGAGGTGTGGCCTACCTGTTAGAGGCGTGGCCTACCTGTTAGAGGCGTGGCCTACCTGTTAGAGGCGTGGTCTACATGATAGAGGCATAGCCTACCTGTTTGAAGGCCTGCAGGACCTCCTGCCTCTGGCTGAAGTGTCTGAAGAGCAGGTGCAGGGCTCTGGACACTAGGGGGGGATAGTCGTGCATGGTGAGATGGAGCAGCACTCGCAGGAACGTCCGGCCCCCGTGGTCGTCTAAATCTAGAGGGGTGTTCTCCTCACTGGAGAGGTCGCATGCACACGCACACGCACACACACACACACACACACACACACACACACACACACACACACACACACACACACACACACACACACACACAATTCATTGGTCATCCAGGTCCAGAGAAGTGTTCTCAAATGGCACATCTGTATTCTGTACATAGATAAATCAGTTTGGTTAAATATCGTAGACGTACGTAGATAAATCAGTTGGGTTAAATATCGTAGACGTACGTAGATAAATCAGTTTGGTTAAATATGGTAGATGTACGTAGATAAATCAGCTTGTTAAATATCATAGGCGTACGTAGATAAATCAGTTTGGTTAAATATCATAGACGTACGTAGATAAATCAGTTGGGTTAAATATCGTAGACGTACGTAGATAAATCAGTTTGGTTAAATATCGTAGACGTACGTAGATAAATCAGTTTGGTTAAATATGGTAGATGTACGTAGATAAATCAGCTTGTTAAATATCATAGACGTACGTAGATAAATCAGTTTGGTTAAATATGGTAGATGTACGTAGATAAATCAGCTTGTTAAATATCATAGACGTACGTAGATAAATCAGTTGGGTTAAATATCGTAGACGTACGTAGATAAATCAGTTTGGTTAAATATGGTAGATGTACGTAGATAAATCAGTTGGGTTAAATATCGTAGATGTACGTAGATACATCAGTTGGGTTAAATATCGCAGATGTACGTAGATACATCAGTTGGGTTAAATATCACAGACGTACGTAGATACATCAGTTGGGTTAAATATTGCAGATGTACGTAGATAAATGGGTTACCTTCCTCCAAAGATCCCCTCTGCCTGCTCTTCTATGTGCTCAAAATCCAGAGCTCCTGGAGACACACAAACAAGACAAACAAATGCACGTTATCACCGACACGCAAACACCACAAAGACCTTTATTTAACCAGTAGCAGTTTTAGACCGCGACGGAGGGCCGTCGTCTCAAACGAACTTGAGCCTCGAGAGACACCAATGAGCGCGCTAAAGCCTGCAAGTTGCCGTGTCGAACGTTGTGATGTTCGCTAGAGCCGACTTGGCCCCGTTCGAGTTGCGACCCGATATGGACAGAATAGTAAATCATGTTCTGGCCAGAGCGCTTGCCTCGTCTGCCACTCACAGAACTACTGGCAATAGGCCTATCTCACAGCCCCCTTTCCACGCCCACTTCCGGTAGATAGTGGTGTCATTTAACATTAGGCATTTACACTTTTTTTCTCTGGAGAATCTAAGTACATTTCCTAATGTTAAAATGTCAAAGACCGATAATAATATGAAGAAAACACAATGGTATAACAACTCAAATAAGTAGAATAAACCTTACCTTTACAAAACGGTAGTTTGTGGCTTGTGAAAATACCTCTTTTAACTTGGAAGCCTATGGACCGCAAAAAAAATAACACCACTAGCTCCAAAAGGGGGCGGGGAAATGCTGTGAGATAGGCCTATCACAGCGTGTCCTTATTCAAACGCGAAGAGGATACCATGCTTCAGAGTTATGGGGGTCCTTTTGAGAAGCTCCAGTTTTGAGAAGCACTGCTATACCTGGCGTGTCGTTGGGTCTATAAACTGACCAATATGGACTGACCTGGCATGGTGTTGGGTGCGTCCTGTGAACCAATAGAAAGCTCAGACTGGGAGTTGCTCTCGTCAAACTCCCTCTTGAAGATGCAGAGCAGACAGGATATCCTGTAGTCCAGACGCACGTTCAGGATGAACTGAAACACACAGACAGGATATCCTGTTAATACAGACAGGATATCCTGTTAATACAGACATGATATCCTGTTAATACAGACAGGATATCCTGTCTGTATTAACCATGCACTCTCTGCCTTGGGACTGAGGCTACCCTTTGGCCTGCCGAAAGGTGGATTTTCAGGCCTGTTTTAAAGGACGCCAGTGATCTGCATTTTTGAGGGAGGGAGTCAGGGCATTCCACATGGCAGTGCTGCAGAAGGAGAATTTACCCATATTTGTTTTGAAAGTGGGTGGTACCAGATTGTTGTTCTCACTCCCTCTGGTATTCTGGCTGTGGGTGTCGCTCACTTTTCTTTGCCTGCCTGCCTGTCTCACCTGCAGTATCTCGATGATCTTCAGCTTGGTGTCCATCACCAGGATGTCCTGTTTCTCTGGTTCTGATTGGCTCTTGTTGACGTTGTCTCCGTTGGGGGTGGGGATGATGGGCATGGTGGGCAGAAAGCCCCCACCTCTGAGGACCACCTGGGTCATGAGCTCCCCCACCCCGTGGATGGAACGCATCACGTTGCTGCCTGGACACACATGCGCACACACACACGCGCGCACACACACGCACACGCACACGAATACACGCAGTGTTGCATTGCTGACTTTATCTTTGGTATCACGTTATTTTAAAGATGCTGCGCGAACGTCACTTAAAGGGATAGTTCAGATTTTTTGAACTTAAGTTGTATGAAATACTTGACATTAATATAGTGGTTGCAACTGTATTAATTGATTGCCCGAGTCCTGTGGTGGGAGTTCTGCTCTGGTTTTGGTGAAATATCAAGTAGTTCTGGTCATTTTGTGGGGGGCACTGGGGGCCACGCAGTAAAAGTAAATGAATCCACAAAACTAACGTCATTTGTATTGTTGACCTATTTCTAAAATATTAGTGCAACTTCCGTTCTTTTTTTACCCCTCTATCACACAAAACTATGTTTTTTGTGTCCATATCACTACGCCCAAAAAATAGTTCCATGTGATAGAGGGGTCAAAGTTGAACGAAAGTCGCGCTAATATTTTAGAAATAGGTCAACAATACAAATTACGTTCGTTTTGTGGATTCATTTACTTTTACTGCGTGGCCCCAGTGCCCCCCACAAAATGACCGGAACTACTTAATATTGACCAAAACCAGAGCAGAACTCCCACCATGGGACTCGGGCAATCAATGAATACAGTTGCAACCACTATATTAATGGCAAGTATTTAATACAACTTAAGTTCAAAAAATCTATCCCTTTAAGACCTACACTACTAGGTCACAATATGGACAACATAACAAGTAAATAAAACAGCAAGAACATATCACAATAGTAAAAGTAAAATGCTGTGTTCACACGGGCAGATGCAAAGATACAGTCTACCATTCATTGCCAATGGAAGCCAGCGACATGAAGATGCAAAGATGCATCCAACGTTTGTAGCTGCTGCAAAATCAGCTACACATACACTATGTAGCTTTGCATCTTTTGCATCTGCCCGTGTGAACGCAGCATCAGTCACAAAAAGTAAACCTCTAACACACCTTTACACTCGTCCTCGTCCATCTTGTTCAAGGACAGTATTTAACGTATCCTTGTCCTCCTTGTTGAAGGACAGTATAATGTCCTCCTCCAGTGTGTTGAAGGACAGTATAATGTCCTCCTCCAGTGTGTTGAAGGACAGTATAATGTCCTCCTCCAGTGTGTTGAAGGACAGTATAATGTCCTCCTCCAGTGTGTTGAAGGACAGTATAATGTCCTCCTCCAGTGTGTTGAAGGACAGTATAATGTCCTTCTCCAGTGTGTTGAAGGACAGTATAATGTCCTCCTCCAGTGTGTTGAAGGACAGTATAATGTCCTTCTCCAGTGTGTTGAAGGACAGTATAATGTCCTCCTCCAGTGTGTTGAAGGACAGTATAATGTCCTTCTCCAGTGTGTTGAAGGACAGTATAATGTCCTCCTCCAGTGTGTTGAAGGACAGTATAATGTCCTTCTCCAGTGTGTTGAAGGACAGTATAATGTCCTTCTCCAGTGTGTTGAAGGACAGTATAATGTCCTCCTCCAGTGTGTTGAAGGACAGTATAATGTCCTCCTCCAGTGTGTTGAAGGACAGTATAATGTCCTCCTCCAGTGTGTTGAAGGACAGTATAATGTCCTCCTCCAGTGTGTTGAAGGACAGTTCAATGTCCTTCTCCAGTGTGTTGAAGGACAGTATAATGTCCTCCTCCAGTGTGTTGAAGGACAGTGTCACGGCCCCTTGGCCTGGCCTACAGGGCCTATGCTGTGTGTATGGTACTGCCCTGTGTGTGTGTTTCTCTCACAGATCATGTGGGCGTCGGCCCACTTACAGACTCATTAGGTGTATTAGGAACACCTGGCCAGTGCTCCTGGAACCTCCTATAAAAGAGGGCTTGCCAGCCATTATCGGTCCCCTCTCCAGATGACAGCACCCTTCTGTTTCTTTCCCTTACCTGTTTGATTTGCACACTACAACACCCATTCACCATACTATCCACACATCCACACTGACACCACTGATCTCACTGACTTCCACATCTCATACATTCTGTAAGCATTATTTGACCTTTATATTATTAGTTACCCTTTTTGTGAATAAAGTATTGTTATTTGAACACTGTTACTGCGTCCTCCTCCATTTGTCATGGCCCAACGGGCCGGGTTATGACAAATTGGGGGCTCGCGGCCACTTTAAGCAACTCGGGTTGGCTGTGACTCTACGAGCAGGTAAAAGAAATTTCCTGTTTGAAGCCTACTTTGGCAACTTAAGTCACAGCATTTTTGAGGAGGTGCATGGTGGTGTTTGAATAACAATTTGTTTGAGTGACTAATTAGATAATTGGGTAACACCTTGTTTAAATTACAATTTGTTTAGAAATGTTTGGTTAACAAGTTGTTTTGAATGACAACATGTTTTGATTAATTTGAGGGTCAATTTGTTTAATTAACATTTTGTTTTGTTAACATTTTTGAGTAATTGATTTATCTGTTTTGTTAAATACAATTATTTAAAATTTGTTTTGTGCTGTCATTTAGTTGCCACTTATTGTGGTAATTAGGGCAGGTGGGGCAGGTGTGTCTAGACAATCTGAGGGGAGGTGTTCCCCACCCACGTAGGTCAGCGGCGTTCCCCCATATGGGATTCGTTTGTTTGATTTCTTTGTGTTTTTTTGGGTTTGATAGATTGCTGTCCCACACAAGCTGGGATAGGGTGGTACCCCTGAGATGCCCAGTGTTGGCAGGGGAACTCGGGAGGCCCACTGAAGACTAGGGCAAGTTATGGTAGTTTGGTTTTTGGTTAGGCAGTTTAGGTAGGGGGAACACCGCTCCTGTAGGCGCACCTGTTTCACCTGTCCTAAATTGGCAGGGAGGGAACGTTTGTTCCGATTGGGAATTTTGTTTTCTATTTAAAAAACAAATTAATTCATTTAAAAAAAAAAAAAAAGCTACTTTGTAGAGTGGTGTGTAAAAAAAAAAAAAAAAAAAACTGTCACATTTCTAGTTTTTTGCCTTGAAAAATGGCTACAGCTGAAGTTTTTTTTGAGACTCCATGTGATGCAACTCTAAGTAGTTTGGGTAAGGACCAGCTGCTTAGAGTGGCGGATTATTACAAAATTGAGATTCATGACAGAAGGATAAGGGAGACTAAAATAAAATCAATTTTGATTGCCAATCTGATAGACCTGGGGATCCTAGAGGAGTCCCCTGAGGTAGTGGTTAGTCAGCCTAACCTACCCACTAGTCGGCTTCTCACATTTGAGCAACAGAAAGAGTTGATTATTCTGCAGACAGAGCAGCAGAGGCTGAAGTCAGAGTCAGAGATCCAGGTTGAAAGGCTGCGGGTAGAGCAGTCTAGGATTGAGGTGGAAAAAAGCAAACTTGAGTTAATAAGGGAAGGCAAACTGTCAGCTGACCATGTTGGGGTGTCCGGTGGTAGGCCAACGGCCTTGGGTTCTCAAGCCCATGATTTTGACATTTTCAGCAATTTGCACCTTGTGCCCAAATTTAATGAAAAGGACCCAGAGACTTTCTTTTCCATGTTTGAGCGAGTAGCCGAGGTTCGTCAATGGCCAGAGTCTGCCCGCACGTTAATGCTCCAATGTGTATTAACAGGCAGGGCGCAGGAGGCCTATTCCTGTCTTAGCCCTGCGGACAGTCAAAGTTATTCCAAGGTTAAGTCAGCGGTGCTAAAGGCTTTCGAACTCGTTCCAGAAGCCTACCGTAAACGCTTCCGCACATGGCGGAAAACTGACAACAAGACTCATCTAGAGTTTGCACGTGACTTGTCATGCTATTTTGCTCGCTGGTGCGCCGCACTAGATGTGGGGGATTATGATGGGTTGTGTAACCTGATAGTCCTTGAGCAATTTAAGAACACCTTGCCTGAGCACATTGCCAACTACATCAGTGACCGGAGAGTTGAAACTGCTGCCGAAGCGGCTGCTTTGGCAGACGAGTATGTGCTGACACACAAGCGCTCTCATGGAGATCGGCGCTCCTTTGGCCAGCCTCATGCTGGTAATGATGGTGGTGAGGGCGCACATGGCTCTCCTGGTGGTTCAGGCATGGCGGTGTTGGAGGCGAAGACTGAGTATGGCACACGTGAGGAGAAAATATGCAACTTCTGTCACAAGAAGGGGCACTGGAAAATGGATTGTTACGCTCTAAAAGCGAAGACATCTAAGTCTACCTCTTTCCCTGCAAAAGGTGCGGCTATGGCTGTGCCTGCACTAAGCATGGGGGAGGTACAGGTCAGGGAAGTCAATGGGTCATGTCAAATTCTTGAGGTTGATGCATCCTATAGGCCGTTTGTCAGTGAGGGTTTTGTGTCACTGGTAGGAAGCAATGTCAAGGTACCAGTAACAATATTGCGTGACCCAGCAGCTTTTGACACATTTATTGAAGCATCAGTGTTGCCATTTAATGCAGAAAGTGCTACAGAGTCCTCTATTCCTGTTTTGGGGATGGGTTTAACTGTCCTCCATGTGCCTGTTCACAACGTCATGCTATATTCCGATTTCTTCCAGGGTCTGACAGGCGTGGCAGTGCGTCCCGCTTTACCTGTGGCAGGGGTAAATGTCATCCTGGGTAATGGTTTGGCTGGGGCACGTGTGTGGGCGGATGTACCACCACCTTTAATAGTGGATTCAGTGCCATTGGTAAGAATTCAACCTGATGAAGATGAAACTGAGTTTCCTGAAGTGTTCACAGCTTGTGCAGTGACACGCGCTATGGCGCGTGCACAGTCTGATGAAAATGCAAGTACCTTAGGAAAGAACAAAAATGTAGTTTCAGGACCAATGTTTTCCTTAGCTGACTTTCCTTTGTCAGTCTCACAGGATGACCTGAGGGTGGAGCAGCAGGCTGATCTCTCACTCAAATGTCTGCTGGATCAGGTGGTTACTGATGCGGAGATAGAGAGCAGTGCCCGTGGCTACTTCCTTCAGGATGGGTTGCTGGTAAGGAAGTGGGTCCCACATGGTGAGGGTTTCGTGGGTGATCCAATTCTCCAAATTGTGCTGCCAGCTAACTTTCGTGACTCTGTTTTGAAATTGGCACATGAGGGGTCAGGGCATCTTGGTGTCCGGAAAACTTATGATCGGGTGCTGAGGCATTTTTACTGGCCGCGTTTGAAGCGAGATGTGGCGGCGCATGTCAAGACTTGCCACACATGCCAGTTAACAAGTAAACCAAATCAGATCCTCAAACCTGCTCCTCTGTTGCCAATTCCAGCTATCAGTAAACCCTTTGAGCATTTGATCATTGACTGTGTGGGCCCACTTCCTCGCTCTAAATCTGGTGCAGTATATCTTCTCACTGCAATGTGTCAAAGTACTCGTTACCCTGCAGCATATCCATTACGCACCATTACGGCTAGGTCAGTTGTGAGGGCCTTGTCACAGTTCATTTCTATGTTCAGCATTCCCAAGGTCATCCAGAGTGACAGGGGGAGCAATTTCACCTCATCTCTTCTCACAGGTATTGAAGCAGCTTAATGTCAAACACAGTCTGGCCTCTGCTTATCATGCGCAGAGCCAAGGTGCATTGGAGCGGTTCCATCAGACATTGAAGTCATTGCTGCGTGCCTATTGCGCACAAATGGAGGGGGATTGGGAGGAAGGTTTGCCTTGGTTGATGCTTGCAGCCAGGGAGGTTACACAGGAGAGCACTGGGTTTAGCCCAAATGACTTGGTTTTTGGCCACACTGTACGGGGGCCTTTAGCCATTTTGAGTGACCAGTGGAAAGGTGTTGAAGCTCCTCGCAACCTGCTAGGCTATGTCAATGGTTTCCGGCGTCGACTTTATGCAGCTGCAGAGCTAGCTAGAGAAAAGTTGGAGTGTGCCCAAAGCAAGATGAAGAAACTTTATGACAGGCGCACAGAGCTGAGGGTTTTCAGCCCTGGCGATCGTGTTTTGGCATTGTTGCCAATCATAGGCTCGCCATTCCAAGCCAAATTTTCAGGTCCTTATACTGTAGTCAAGAAAATTTCTGACTTGAACTATACGATTTCCACTCCTCTGCGGAGGAAATCCACTCAACTGTGTCATGTTAACTTGTTAAAGCCGTATCATGATCGTGCGTCCACTTCGCCTGATGTACAGTCTAAGGTGGATGACGTTCATGCTGCGTGTTTAGCAAATAGAGTGTCGGTGATCACTTCTCCTCATTCGGTTGAGGAGGAGGAAGAAGACGGTTTGCCTGCTGTTGACCCAGCCTTGTTACAAGGTCGGTTGAGAAACTCTGAGACACTCGGTAATCTGGATGCTTTGTTACATCATTTGCCTGGGAAAGAGAGAGCAGATTTGACTGAGGTTATCCGGGCTTTCCCATGCCTGTTCAATGATACCCCTGGTCAAACTCATCTGATTGAGCATGACATTGAGGTCGAAGGTGCTCTCCCTATCCGGCAGAGATTTTACAGAGTAAATGTTGAGAAACGGAAGCATCTAGATGCCGAGATCAAATACATGCTGGAAAACAGTATAGCTGAGCCGTCTGCATCGAGCTGGGCGTCGCCTTGTCTCCTTGTTCCGAAATCTGATAACACTTTCAGGTTTTGCACAGATTTTCGAAAAATAAATGCTGTCACTAAACCAGACTCATTTCACGTAATGGTGCCTTAAACTGGAGGCAAAAATATAACTTGTGTTTCTCTTGTCCCATCTTCTGCTCCTCCTTTTTCTGTCTGCTCCTCCTTTTTCTGTCTGCTCCTGCCTCCTGCTCCTCTCCTCTTAGATGCTCCAGGAATCCATGGTAAATCTTGGTTGCTGAGGGGGGGAAGCGGGTGTGCTGGTTGTGGACAGGATTGGTTGGAACGAAAGTAGTTTGGCGGCAAGTTGGATTTAAATTCACTTTAAAATTTTCATTATATGTTCTTCTTGATTTATTTGATTAAATTAGTTGTTAAGTTAAGGTTTAGACCAACTCGGTCCCTTATGGTCCCTCATTTTGAAGGGGGAGGGTGTCACGGCCCCTTGGCCTGGCCTACAGGGCCTATGCTGTGTGTATGGTACTGCCCTGTGTGTGTGTTTCTCTCACAGATCATGTGGGCGTCGGCCCACTTACAGACTCATTAGGTGTATTAGGAACACCTGGCCAGTGCTCCTGGAACCTCCTATAAAAGAGGGCTTGCCAGCCATTATCGGTCCCCTCTCCAGATGACAGCACCCTTCTGTTTCTTTCCCTTACCTGTTTGATTTGCACACTACAACACCCATTCACCATACTATCCACACATCCACACTGACACCACTGATCTCACTGACTTCCACATCTCATACATTCTGTAAGCATTATTTGACCTTTATATTATTAGTTACCCTTTTTGTGAATAAAGTATTGTTATTTGAACACTGTTACTGCGTCCTCCTCCATTTGTCATGGCCCAACGGGCCGGGTTATGACAACAGTATAATGTCCTCCTCCAGTGTGTTGAAGGACAGTATAATGTCCTCCTCCAGTGTGTTGAAGGACAGTATAATGTCCTCCTCCAGTGTGTTGAAGGACAGTATAATGTCCTCCTCCAGTGTGTTGAAGGACAGTTCAATGTCCTTCTCCAGTGTGTTGAAGGACAGTATAATGTCCTCCTCCAGTGTGTTGAAGGACAGTATAATGTCCTTCTCCAGTGTGTTGAAGGACAGTATAATGTCCTTCTCCAGTGTGTTGAAGGACAGTATAATGTCCTCCTCCAGTGTGTTGAAGGACAGTATAATGTCCTCCTCCAGTGTGTTGAAGGACAGTATAATGTCCTCCTCCAGTGTGTTGAAGGACAGTATAATGTCCTTCTCCAGTGTGTTGAAGGACAGTATAATGTCCTTCTCCAGTGTGTTGAAGGACAGTATAATGTCCTCCTCCAGTGTGTTGAAGGACAGTATAATGTCCTCCTCCAGTGTGTTGAAGGACAGTATAATGTCCTTCTCCAGTGTGTTGAAGGACAGTATAATGTCCTCCTCCAGTGTGTTGAAGGACAGTATAACGTCCTTCTCCAGTGTGTTGAAGGACAGTATAATGTCCTCCTCCAGTGTGTTGAAGGACAGTATAGTGTCCTCCTCCAGTGTGTTGAAGGACAGTATAGTGTCCTCCTCCAGTGTGTTGAAGGACAGTATAATGTCCTTCTCCAGTGTGTTGAAGGACAGTATAATGTCCTCCTCCAGTGTGTTGAAGGACAGTATAATGTCCTTCTCCAGTGTGTTGAAGGACAGTATAATGTCCTCCTCCAGTGTGTTGAAGGACAGTATAATGTCCTCCTCCAGTGTGTTGAAGGACAGTATAATGTCCTTCTCCAGTGTGTTGAAGGACAGTATAATGTCCTCCTCCAGTGTGTTGAAGGACAGTATAATGTCCTCCTCCAGTGTGTTGAAGGACAGTATAATGTCCTCCTCCAGTGTGTTGAAGGACAGTATAATGTCCTCCTCCAGTGTGTTGAAGGACAGTATAATGTCCTCCTCCAGTGTGTTGAAGGACAGTTCAATGTCCTC
Organism: Electrona antarctica; assembly: GCF_951216825.1. NCBI lineage: Eukaryota > Metazoa > Chordata > Actinopteri > Myctophiformes > Myctophidae > Electrona > Electrona antarctica. Next base: position 7,204,334 of record NC_136790.1, read on the forward strand.
CTCCAGTGTGTTGAAGGACAGTATAATGTCCTCCTCCAGTGTGTTGAAGGACAGTATAATGTCCTCCTCCAGTGTGTTGAAGGACAGTATAATGTCCTCCTCCAGTGTGTTGAAGGACAGTATAATGTCCTCCTCCAGTGTGTTGAAGGACAGTATAATGTCCTTCTCCAGTGTGTTGAAGGACAGTATAATGTCCTCCTCCAGTGTGTTGAAGGACAGTATAATGTCCTCCTCCAGTGTGTTGAAGGACAGTATAATGTCCTTCTCCAGTGTGTTGAAGGACAGTATAATGTCCTCCTCCAGTGTGTTGAAGGACAGTATAATGTCCTCCTCCAGTGTGTTGAAGGACAGTATAATGTCCTTCTCCAGTGTGTTGAAGGACAGTATAATGTCCTCCTCCAGTGTGTTGAAGGACAGTATAATGTCCTCCTCCAGTGTGTTGAAGGACAGTATAATGTCCTTCTCCAGTGTGTTGAAGGACAGTATAATGTCCTTCTCCAGTGTGTTGAAGGACAGTATAATGTCCTCCTCCAGTGTGTTGAAGGACAGTATAATGTCCTCCTCCAGTGTGTTGAAGGACAGTATAATGTCCTCCTCCAGTGTGTTGAAGGACAGTATAATGTCCTCCTCCAGTGTGTTGAAGGACAGTATAATGTCCTCCTCCAGTGTGTTGAAGGACAGTATAATGTCCTCCTCCAGTGTGTTGAAGGACAGTATAATGTCCTCCTCCAGTGTGTTGAAGGACAGTATAATGTCCTCCTCCAGTGTGTTGAAGGACAGTATAATGTCCTTCTCCAGTGTGTTGAAGGACAGTATAATGTCCTCCTCCAGTGTGTTGAAGGACAGTATAATGTCCTCCTCCAGTGTGTTGAAGGACAGTATAATGTCCTTCTCCAGTGTGTTGAAGGACAGTATAATGTCCTCCTCCAGTGTGTTGAAGGACAGTATAATGTCCTCCTCCAGTGTGTTGAAGGACAGTATAATGTCCTTCTCCAGTGTGTTGAAGGACAGTATAACAGTGCAGTATAACGTCGTACAGTAACGTACAGTACCTTTGCCGTCGTCCTTCTCCATCTTGTTGAAGGGGAACACGGTGCTGACGTGCACACAGTCCAAGATGGCCAGCAGGATCTTGGTCAGCCTCAGCAGGTCACTGAAGTTGTAGAAGCCAAAGTAGATCAGGTTCCTGGCCAGGTTGACCACCTGAGAACCACAAGAACACAGTAGATATGAGGTTCATCAGGTCAGGTTGACCACGTAGAACCACAACATCACAGTAGATATGAGGTTCATCTGGTCAGGTTGACCACGTAGAACCACAACATCACAGTAGATATGAGGTTCATCTGGTCAGGTTGACCACGTAGAACCACAACATCACAGTAGATATGAGGTTCCCATCCACCCATCCACCCACCCACCCACCCATCCATCCATCCATCCATCCATCCACCCACCCACCCACCCACCCATCCATCCATCCATCCATCCATCCACCCACCCATCCGTCCGTCCATCCATCCATCCATCCATCCATCCATCCATCCATCCATCCTAACCTCGAAGGTGAGCTTGTTCTTCTCCTTGTCGGCGAAGGGGAAGCTCTGACAGACCACGTCTCTCAGGTAGTTCTCCACAAACTCCATGGTCAGACAGAAACGCTCCTTGATCTCGTCCTTGGACGTCCCGTCGTTGTCGTAGCTAAAAAAAGAAAAGAAGAAAAATGACAACGCAGACATGAAGGGAAGACGTTTCATGAACAACACGTCACATAATAATACAAAGTTGCTGGTACTGTAAATGTTCCCCCGTCGTTTTGATATAAGAGAATATGTTCTGGATGTATTTCTACCAAGTAAGGTACACAATAACATTAGGTTCCAATATGGCGGCATATTTTCCAATATGGCCTGCATGAATATGTACATCTGCTTATGATTAATCCACAGTTGGTGATACAATACAAGCATGGAATTTGGCACAGATGACCTTCATATGACACTAATTGATCAACCTCCGGCCACGCAGAATTAAACCAATTTCCAGCATTACTGTATGGTACCACATCATTACTGTATGGTACCACATCATTACTGTATGGTACCACATCACTACTGTATGGTACCACATCATTACTGTATGGTACCACATCATTACTGTATGGTACCACATCACTACTGTATGGTACCACTCAAATGCAGAATAAATAATGGACCTTTAGTCCTTGATCTAAAAAGGGTTGACCACCACTGCTGTATTCAATCAATCAATCAAGGTTGACAGCTCTACTACTCACTCGTCGATGGCGATCTCCGAGGGGATCTCGGACCAGAGGCGGGCGTACTTGACAGGAGTGACCTGTAGTGGGTGGTGAAAAGATTTTTTTTATTTTCAACGATTCATAAACAAAATAAGGTAAAATCGATACATCAATACCAATCAAATCATCACAAATGTCATTCCGGCCAATCACTTTTGGCATCTTCACTTTCATGGGGTCTACATGTACAGCATCATAATACAGACCTTCCAGAAAAACACAGGCAGAAAGCCTTGATTTTGCGATGAAATATGCTGGATTTGTATGTGATTTCATGAGGTGATATAGCAATATGCGTAAAGTTACAAAATATGCGGACATTATTTTAATGTGAAATATGCGGAAGGTTTGCGTCATCATGCACCCATTATTTGAAATAAATTGACCCCTGCATAATCTGTGCCATTTGGCTGAACACATGTTTTCTGTTGGGTCTAATAATACCTGTTTCTGAGGGTCTGGGGTCTATGTGCAGCATCAGAATACCTCCATTTTAGCCCATAGCACTTGCCCTATCCTCGACGACCTTGCAGGTGTATGCAAAGGCTCAACTTATGTAATACACACCTCTAATTTGGTAGACTCGATGCGAATGGGCGGAGAATTTGCATCATTTCTGCATATTTAATTGTCTGCGTTTGCCTTCACACTGCGCTGTCATCCGCAGCAACTGGAAACGCAGCAGAGAACTTTATCAATGTGTTCAATTCATAAACTACACAGTGAAATATTTGTGTTAAAAACATATGTACTTTGAGTAATAGTTAGGACTTTAGGACGTAAAGTGACGGTAACGTGGTTGCAGTGTGTATCGCCGGGGACTGGATGTGTGTGTGTGTGTGTGTGTGTGTGTGTGTGTGTGTGTGTGTGTGTGTGTGCGTGCGTGCGTGCGTGCGTGCGTGCGTGCGTGCGTGCGTGCGTGCGTGCGTGCGTGCGTGCGTGCGCAATAACGGATGTCTACAACTTTACCAACTTGTTTTATAAAGTAGCGGCTAGCCTACTAAAGCCTACACATTAAATAAACCTGGTAGGTTAATAGGAGTAGCCTACTACTGTCTACACACATACCACTTTTATCTGACTCCAGATCAGCGGAGCCGCCCGTCAGGATTTCCGGTCCAGGTCTGTACTATGAGTGCAAATTCTTTATGCAACCTGCAACATTGGGCAAATGTGCAATGATCGCCTCCATTCTCTTGCTATATATCCTGTACACTGCATTGTTCGTGTGTGTAACCTTCAGCATAAGCCTATGATGGTCTGGCCATATTGCAATAAGGGCTTATCTCTTCATTAGACCACGTGTGTCCACGGGACATCTTTACGCGTTGCTGCGTAATAATGCCTTCTCCTTCCTTCTCGTGTGCCAAATACCAACTTGTTCATCCCACAATGGCACATTCACTCCCTGCGATTGCATTCACACCTGCGGTGATCTGCACTCTGCTGCGCTTTGAATCGAAGTGAAACCAGCGTTTTTTGGCACCATGTTTAATACCTGCTCCTGGGGGTCTCGGTCCACGTGCATGTGCAGCATCATGCGGCAGAAGGACGCTCGCAGGTCGTAGGGAAGGTCCTCGTCTGACATGCAGCGCAGGATCAGATCCACGTCCAGCTGGCCTGAGATCTTGTTGATGGCCAGATACTGTCTGTCCAGACACATCCTGGCAAACAGGTTGAGCTGATACCTACACGCACACACATACACACACAGAGAGACACTGTTGGTCCAGACACATCCTGGCAACACACATTTGAAATATGTATATGTCCACAAGAAGTCCTTGTACAAAGGACATAAACACTGCCAGTGCTCTATAGGAGAACAGTCAGTCAGTCAGCCAGTAGAACAGACATCCACAGTCAGCCAATAGGAGAACAGTTACAGTCAGCCAATAGGAGAACAGACAGTTATAGTCAGTTGACATACTGGTCAGACACAGCAGACATCGATCATGGATAAAGGAAACTGCGCCTCCGTCCTCTGAGGGCTGATACTGAGCAGTACCTTAATGCTAACTGTTGGAAAGGCTGCCAGTTTGAACTTCCAGATCCCAAAAAGAAACCGGAAATTATCGATATAGAGCGTTGCAGTCCCGCAGTGAAAAGATTATTTGTCCGGCCCAAAAATATGTGTTTATTGTCATGATTTGTCAACTCGGCTTTTAGCTTTTTTCGAGGCTTTTAATAAGCCAGGTCTTTAAATAAATTATTTTTGAAATGTCTATGGGAAAATGAATGGGGAATCATTTCCTGGTGCCCTCATCGTTCTGAAAGGGGGCGGGACTGCAACGCTCTATTGGCTGCAACCGCAGCAAGGGCGGGTCTTACTCTTCACTCGGTAGAACCAATAGAAGCTACTCAAGCCCACTCTGTTTCTTCAGCAACAGTATTTTCTTTTTTGGTGTGGTTGCCTTGACGACAGGCAAACATACTATTGTTATTGGCCTTTTTGTTCTCTCCTCTGGTTGGTCGACGATTACACACCCTACCTATACAAATGCAGAGCCATCTAACAGAAGAGTTGCGATATTGAGGGGGCAGAAACCGAGCGCTCGAGCGCTGTTCATGCAGCCTGGAGAGGGACAAGCTGGAGTTTGAAATACATTGTTTTCAACGAGGGCGGCACAAATAAGAGCAATTTTAGGCATGTGTGCAACATGCCAACTGTTTTAAAGTATTGTACAGTGACAACTAAAGTCTCTGTAATGTTTATTTTGTACAATTACTACAAAACAATCTAAAATAAAGGGATTTAAGATCATTAAAGCTGGGCTGTTGCCTGGGTCCAATGCATTTCTGCCTACTTCCGGTCCAGGACTTGTCCCTATTTGTTGTCCCCATTGTCAATAGAAGTCTATGTAGGAGAGCCGCCATTGGACTGGCCCCATGAAGTGAACAGAGTTTTCGTAACTCTGTCTTACTCTATGGCTATGTACACATGTAGGAAATGCCCTCTTCTGATTGGACAATATTCCAATAGAGATAGGCGACCACACTTGCAATTAGCCCTTCACTAAGTCCCTCCCCAACCCATCCTTGTCCAATAGGCACGTTAGCAACGAAGAAAGCTTGACCTGCATAGCAACCGTTGCTAAACAATTTGGATTGGCATTGGACAATGGCTTTTTGGGGTGGGATTTAGTGAAGGGCTAATTACCCAGGATTGCATCTTTCTAGTTATTATTAGACAATAAATCACACTTATGTGAAGTGAGGGACTGGCCCACTGTAGTGACTCTGAAGTGAGTCCCTGGCTGGTATTTATATCGGCCGCATGACGTCTTGCGTTTTCATTTAGTGTCCTAAACAAATCCATAGACTTGGATGTAAAACGTATTATGTCATAAGTCCTCTAAACAAACATTAAGGGCCATATTATGCGTGTCTTAAGTACCAGGTCTTATTACTTAACTTAAGACCTGGAGGCGTGGTCAATGCTGTTTGGCCACTCAGAATAGCCAAATGGCATTGATCACGCCTCCAGGTCTTAAGTTAAGTAATAAGACCTGGTACTTAAGACACGCATAATACTGCCCTAAAAGTCCATAGACTTGGCTGCCACATGATGTAATCTTCAAAAGCCATGCATTGGAGGGGCTAACGCTCCTCCAAAAAAACAAACAAACAACCATAACATTTCAGTTAACACATTACATCCCGTCACCATAGACGGCGATCTGGAGCTGGTGCCAACAGAATGCACGAAAAAGGCACAAAGAAGGCGCTGTGAAGTAGTAATGGGCCATTTGAGTCAGAGTGGGGACAGTAATCTACTGTAGCGATAGAAACGCTAATATGATAACCGGGATGTCGGATTAATGTTTTATTGAGCTCCTAACATCGTCCTTTACCTCAATCAGAGCCCTAAAGTCGCTAAAGATCGCATCCGCGAGCGTGTGACGTGCACAGAGTTTTCGGATTTCGATGACGTCACACCATGGAAACAAGTGTTGCCTAGCGACGTTGAAATACGGTAAAAATATATTATTAATTCTTTCTCGTGTTCTCGTGTTTTAGCAAAGGAGGGTTTAATAATAGCTAAACACAAGATTTCTCGAGGTTGGCATAAATTCTATTAACTGAAGTAAAAAATCACACCCGTGTGAACTGAGTGGTGCAAGGTCTTATATAGCCTGATCAGCTGTGGTCTGACGTAATGTCAGTGACCATAGTAACCATGCTCATTTCTTTGGGTACCACGTGAAGGTACACAGGTACACGTACAGGTACACGGGTACAGACAAAGCTGGTTGTTGGAGTGGTTTGCACCACTCAAAAAATGAGGATTTACAAAAAAGCATGTGAAGTGAGGGGCGCTCTTATCATCATACATCATCACATTCCGTGGTCCATACAGACACACAAAGCTGGGCTAGTGCCCCTCAACAATATAACACACAAAGCTGGGCTAGTGCCCCTCAACAATATAACTAAAGCTGGGCTAGTGCCCCTCAACAATATAACACACAAAGCTGGGCTAGTGCCCCTCAACAATATAACTAAAGCTGGGCTAGTGCCCCTCAACAATATAACACACAAAGCTGGGCTAGTGCCCCTCAACAATATAACTAAAGCTGGGCTAGTGCCCCTCAACAATATAACTAACTGAAACTGGGCTAGTGCCCCTCAACAATATAACTAACTGAAACTCTTTTGTGTAAACTAAAATGTTAGAGAGAATGCCCTTGGTTTTTAGCCCCTGTCAAAAATGTTCATGAATTGCTAAAATAAAATAAATAATAAATATAAAATGCAAAGGGCTTGCAGACCTGCAATTCGGGCATGGTTTGTTGAATCTGATCCCCGACTAATCCATATTAAAACCATAGACTGTAAAAAAATAGATTAAAACATAAATTAACTAATGAAATAAATAAAACATCAGAACTCGACTAAAACAAAGCCTTTTCCAAAAAATAAACTAACGTAGCAAGCTATTAAATCTAAGCAGACATTGGAAACAAGAAGTTAAAACAAACTACAATGCATAAGGTGCAGCGTCTTTCACGTTCTCTCCGTATCTGCACGCTGGGCGAGACAACCTATAGTCGGTTGAGCGACTAAACGGAAGAACCGCCCCAGGAAATGGAACGCTTCGCAATCTGTTTTCATTCTCCTTTAATGAAACAAGCGTTGTAATTGGTCGAAAAATGAGGGCCAGCATGTGCACCTGGTATATCTCTAGTAGATCTCTACCTGAGGGCCAGCATGTGCACCTGGTATATCTCTAGTAGATCTCTACCTGAGGGCCAGCATGTGCACCTGGTATATCTCTAGTAGATCTCTACCTGAGGGCCAGCATGTGAACCTGGTATCTCTAGTAGATCTCTACCTGAAGGCCAGCATGTGAACCTGGTATATCTCTACCTGAGGGCCAGCATGTGCACCTGGTATATCTCTAGTAGATCTCTACCTGAGGGCCAGCATGTTCACCTGGTATATCTCTACCTGAGGGCCAGCATGTGCAGCTGGTATATCTCTAGTAGATCTCTACCTGAGGGCCAGCATGTGAACCTGGTATATCTCTACCTGAGGGCCAGCATGTGCACCTGGTATATCTCTAGTAGATCTCTACCTGAGGGCCAGCATGTGCACCTGGTATATCTCTAGTAGATCTCTACCTGAGGGCCAGCATGTTCACCTGGTATATCTCTACCTGAGGGCCAGCATGTGCAGCTGGTATATCTCTAGTAGATCTCTACCTGAGGGCCAGCATGTGCACCTGGTATATCTCTACCTGAGGGCCAGCATGTGCACCTGGTATATCTCTAGTAGATCTCTACCTGAGGGCCAGCATGTGCACCTGGTATATCTCTAGTAGATCTCTACCTGAGGGCCAGCATGTTCACCTGGTATATCTCTACCTGAGGGCCAGCATGTGCACCTGGTATATCTCGGCGGGGAAGTCCCTCTGCCTCTCCTGTGCGACGACTCTCAGCCCGGCTCGGAGGACCAGCTTCCGCAGCACGCTGAGCTCGCGGCACACGCTGCTGTCCTCCTCATCCCACACAGCCCCGTCGCCGCGGTGCGCCACGTTGTCCTTCACCACCACCAGGCCACCGGGCCGCAGGGCGGCGCCGCAGCGAGCCAGGAACCCCACCAGGTGCTCGTCCGTCAGGTGACCTACGACCCACTGAATCCAGATGAGGTCGTAGCGGCCTCCCTCCGGCACAAAGTCCTGCAGGCCGCAGCAGAAGTATTCGCCGACGCGCTCGGCGCCACCGCCCAGGTAGGAGGTGGCCTCGTCCAGGAAGGCCCGCGACGAGTCCACCATGTCGACGACATCGAACAGCGGCAGAAGCAGGCCCTTGGTGACACGGCCGATGCCCGCGCCACAGTCCAGGGCGAGGCCCGTGCATGCCTTGTCCCCCTCCTCCTGCTCGCCACCGAGGAACGGCCGCAGGAAGGCGTGCGACGCCGCCAGGTCAATGTCGTGGATGCTGCCGTACTCGCCCAGCATGCCGTCCACGGTGGGACGCACGTTCTGCCAGTACGCCTCGGCGTTGGCATAGAAGCTCGCCTCCTCCTCTGCCGAGTAGAAGCGGGTCTCCTCCTCGCTGGTGTAGAATCTCGAATCGCCCTCCTCTTCCTCTTTGGAGTAGGAGCCAGTCTCGTCGTCCTCCTCTTCCTCGTGGGAGTAGAATCGCTTCTCGTCCTCTTCCTCATCGGTGTGGAAACTCCAATCACTCCAGTCGAACAGCCTCTCGCCCTCTTCCTCTTTGGAGTATAAGTTTGCATCGCCTTCTCCCTCTTTGGAGTAGATGCTCAAATCGCCCTCTTTGGAGTATAAGTTTGCATCGCCCTCTCCCTCTTTGGAGAATAAGTTCCAATCATCCTCTTCCTCGTTTGAGTATAAGTTTGCATCACCCTCTCCCTCTTTGGAGTATAAGTTCGAATCACCCTCTCCCTCTTTGGAGTATAAGTTCGCATCGCCCTCCCCCTCTTTGGAGTATAAGTTCGCATCGCCCTCCCCCTCTTTGGAGTATAAGTTTGCATCACCCTCTCCCTCTTTGGAGTATAAGTTCGCATCGCCCTCCCCCTCTTTGGAGTATAAGTTTGCATCACCCTCTCCCTCTTTGGAGTACATGTTCCAATCATCCTCTTCCTCGTCGGTGTAGAAAAGCTTCTCGCCCTCTTCCTGGTCGGAGTGGAATCGCGTCTCGTCCTCTTCCTCGTTGCTCATGTTGTCATCTCTCAAACGTTCGGCGTCATTTATAGAATGACATGCACCACAAGCGGTATATGAGTGCTGTCCGGTTACTGGTCCCCGAACCGGTGAAACCACACGGCCCTGTCCGTTAAATGGTCACCCTCTGAACCGGTGAGCAGCTAAACACGGCCCTGTCCGGTTACTAGGGTTGTGCCAATATATGGATATTGCGGTACGTCCTCTCTCGATATATCGGCCTCACGGTATATTGTGATATAGATTAGTTAGTGCTACCCATTGTTGTGGACAGTTTGCAAAGTTGTGGACAGTGTTTGGAGGAGGCAAGATTCATGTACTTATTGGCCAGTTTGTGACACAAAAAATGTTGTAAGATTCTGGAATAAAAACACAATTCCAGATTTTTGCCTTTTATGGTTATTTTTTTCATTTTCAGTTACAGATACTGATATATCATTGATGAAATCTCTTCTGAATATGGAAATATATCGAATACCGTGATATTATCATTATCAACCGGCTACTGCTTGCTGTCTGAACACTGTCTGAATGTTTGGTCTCTGCCTGGTCATATCCTCTGAACACAGTTCAACCCATCTGGTCAGCGACTGGTCACTGTCGGCAAGCGTAGGGGCGTCACCAATTATGTGGATGACACGATGACACGTCATGTTGCTACAGAAACCTACGGTTGCGTCACCACGTCGCCATGCCGTGCATATATAGGTTATGTGTTTAAACAGAACGTGTAGCATTGCCCCTTTAGGGCCAATAATGAGTGGATCAACTCGTACTGGACTGCACACAGGTGTCTCCAACGAAGGCGGATGTAAAGCGCAAGTGCAGAAGGCACTCTGCGTGGCTGTCACTCAAGTGACTACTGGCCAATCACAGCGCGTCTTTTCCGGGACTTATCAAATTATTCGATCCAAGGGAGCTTTCGCTATGCTTCCCAAGGAATCTCGGGAAAGCTCACCTCCATGTTGCCTCCATCTTGCCTGCAAGAGAGAAACATGACCCAGAGCCAAAGGAGGCGTCTACCTTTCTATGTCTATGGTTTACCTGTAGTAGCTGATGACCTCCTGGTCCTCTGATTGGCCCAGGTCCTTGTGGGCGGGGTTTACCTGTAGTAGCTGATGACCTCCTGGTCCTCTGATTGGCCCAGGTCTTTGTGGGCGGGGTTTACCTGTAGTAGCTGATGACCTCCTGGTCCTCTGATTGGCCCAGGTCCTTGTGGGCGGGGTTTACCTGTAGTAGCTGATAACCTCCTGGTCCTCTGATTGGCCCAGGTCCTTGTGGGCGGGGTTTATTACCTGTAGTAGCTGATGACCTCCTGGTCCTCTGATTGGCCTATAGGTCATTGTGGGCGGGGTTTACCTGTAGTAGCTGATGACCTCCTGGTCCTCTGATTGGCCCAGGTCCTTGTGGGCGGGGTTTATTACCTGTAGTAGCTGATGACCTCCTGGTCCTCTGATTGGCCCAGGTCCTTGTGGGCGGGGTTTATTACCTGTAGTAGCTGATGACCTCCTGGTCCTCTGATTGGCCTATAGGTCCTTGTGGGCGGGGTTTACCTGTAGTAGCTGATTACCTCCTGGTCCTCTGATTGGCCCAGGTCCTTGTGGGCGGGGTTTATTACCTGTAGTAGCTGATGACCTCCTGGTCCTCTGATTGGCCCAGGTCCTTGTGGGCGGGGTTTATTACCCGTAGTAGCTGATGACCTCGTGGTCCTCTGATTGGCCCAGGTCCTTGTGGGCGGGGTTTATTACCTGTAGTAGCTGATGACCTCCTGGTCCTCTGATTGGCCCAGGTCCTTGGCGTCCTGGGCCAGCTCTCGTATGCTCTTACTGCGGACCTCCTTCTGGCGGTCCTTCCAGAAGAGCCACACCTCCTCCTCGTCCTCCTCCGACTCCACCGAGTTCTCCCCGAGGGACGCGCCCTCCACCTCGAACCGGGACAGCACCAGCCTGGTGGGGGCAGGGGGGACAACACCCAACATTACCTAAATAAACTAACCCTAACAGTATGTTTTAACAGCGGGCGACAGCCAGACGAATTTTCCGGAAGTGCATTATTTGTCTATGGGACCCAGCGACTACCGGCGATAGCAGGCGAATGGCCGATAGTCGATAAGTGGGCGGAGGAACGTCGCCCGAAAAGATAAAAATAATTAATCTTTTTGGGCGATACCGGGCGATTAGGTTAAAATGACACATTCTGTGTTTAAAATGTGGACATTACAGAAATAATGTAGATGCTGTGGTTAACATCTAGAACTAGATATTCTAGGTATTACAGGTACAAGTGACTCACTTGGTCTCTATGAGGATGTCTCCGTTGGCTGGGTCCAGCACAGCGTTACAGATCAGCTCCTGGGTCACAGGGATGGACTTGTTCATGGAAACACACAGGTCTGAGAGGTAGTCCAGGAACCTAAAGAACACAATTAACCACAGAGTCCTGGGTCAGACACACACACACACAGGTCTGACAGGTAATCCTGTGCAAATAATGAACCTAAAGAACACAACCACAGAGTTAGTTCATTATGAGAGGTACAGAACCACACAACCACAGAGTCCTGGGTCACTGATGCATGCATGCACGCACGCACGCACGCACGCACGCACGCACGCACGCACGCACGCACGCACGCACACACACACACCCTACTTGCACTCAGCTGGTCCAAGCAAATATTGGTTCAATCTATTTCGTAAGTTATCTGACTCCCGACAAAAATGTGGGGGCTGTTATAATCGGACATCTTTAACGGACGATATTAACTCTTCGATGGGGGCGTACCTGCACCACACCGCACCACACGCCAAATGCTTATCAATTTGCGGGGGTCCTTGACTTGAAAAGATTTGAGAAGTGCTGCATTACGAGGTGGCAACACCATCCTCTGAGACACCAGCTGACCTCTGCTAAGGAATCGTTAACGTGCATGAGAAGGACATAAAACCAAGCCAAAAACCTGGCTGTGAGACACTACCGTGATTCTACCGTCAATTCAATTTGCCGGCGGAATTCGATTACATGTATAAGTACCACATATATGCATATAGCACAAGCCCCGGCCAAACAATGTACTCCTTTTTACACGTGTGATTAGCGTGTCCAATGAGCACAGCACGCCGCCAGCCATTCATTCATTCATTCGTTCGTCTTTAAATCACCAGACTTAGTTAGATAAAGCATGATGCATTAAACGCATTCAGCAGACTCACATTAAACATTCTAAACGTTGACACTTAACGCACGAGACTAACATTAAAACATACGCAGCAACAGTGAGGGTCACATGTACACACGCACATACACATTCCACGCATCATTTGAAATGTAACGTAAGTCATGTGTTATCAAAGCGACACTATGTTAACGTCCTGGTTATGTTATGCTATAATAAAACTGCCTAGAGGGAGAGCGATTATTGTGTCCATAGGAGACGATTTCCAAACTTGGCTTGTGATTGGTTGTCAGTGGACGCTCTGCTGTGTTCATTTTGACCGCACGCAAGTGGTTATATGCCTCCTAACACTAAATCTAACCCTAACTCTAACCCTAACCCAGGTGCGTAGTGTGGATCAAATGATTGACTTGGCAAATTATCATCGCAGTATCATATCAGTTTTAACCAGCCACGTATCAGCTTTAACCAGCCACATATTCGTTTTTGGCCAGACAAGTAGTCCGTGGTTGTTGGAAAAATAGTGGCGGCAGCATGATTGACTAGTCCAGCTAGCGAGGTGGCTATCAGAATGGGTTTTCTGTCTGTATTAGAACGTGATAGCTATTACTAGTACAGTAGTACCTGGCGGTGTAAAACAAGCGATCCCTAGGAATCCATCACCTACAGCAGTTTCATATCAAGGTCCATTATTTATTCTGCCTCTGATCCATGGACCACCATTTGATGAGATTTAGCCTCTCAGACCTAAAACGTTAAATATTTTGTTGTTGGATAAGATTTTGTCCACAATTCCATGCTGTATTGATGTTGGTTCCATAGGAGAAATAACAGGTAAACCTAAGTAATGCAGATGTTTAACAATAATTTAACTCTTACGAGTTTAAAATGAAACCAAATTGATCCGTAAGGATTCATTTTACTCTCTCAATAGTTAAAAAAATCTAATAAGGGTCCATCATTTAGCTGGGGACCAGTTCAGTGGCCTTGTGGTTAGAGTGTCCGCCCTGAGACTGGGAGGTCGGGGTTCAATCCCCGGCCAGGTCATACCAAAGACTCAAAAAATGGGACCCAGTGCCTCTCTGCTTGACACTTAGCATCAAGGGTTGGATTGGGGGTAAGTCCCTGCAACATACTAGCGTCATGTCTAGGGGGTGTACTTGTACATCAAGCTGCCTCACGCTACAGAAACAGGAGATAGGCTCCTTCCCTATGGGCCTCATGGCTCGGCAAGGCTACTTACTTATTTAGCTGGGGAGTCCCCTCAGGTGGTCCAGTGGCCCCCAGACCACTGGTTGAAAACCACTGACCTACAGACACAATATGCTAGATGGAGGGAGGGACATGGACGTCACAAACGTAACATGGAGAGCTGTGAGGCGAACCGTTGCTATCTGATCTGCACCAAACACTGTTCAAGGGTCTTCCATGAGAATAGTCACACCAAGGACCATTGTGTGGTCCCCAGGGGTCTCCAGGGGCCCCGTTAGGGGCCACGTGGCTAAGGGGTACAGTGGCCGGCAGATCGGCCGGATGGGAACCATGAGGTTTCCAGTTGGATATCTGTGGGCTCCCCCAGAGTTAGTGTTGGAAGTGTCCTTGAGCAAGACTCTGAACCCCTAATTGCTATACCTGGGTTCTGGGTTCTAATGGACCAGACCAGTACCTGGGTTCTGGGTTCAAATTGACCAGACCAGTACCTGGGTTCCCGGTTCTTGCGGACCAGGCTGACGAACGTGTCTATCTCGGCGGCGGTGATGTGCTTCTCCAGCAGCTTGCGGTTGTTGTGCAGCAGAGCGGTGATGGTGTCTTCAGCCAGGACGTCGTACCCGATCTGCTTCTGCATGAAGCGGAACTGCTTGGCGATGTACTCCTGTGAGACACATACACACACACAACATTAAGGTATGAACTGTTTGGCGATGAGACGTGCAGTCGTGCACGGCACGCCAGACTTACATCAACGGCGTAAGAAGGAGTGGCACCCTTCTCACATGGCACACTGACTATGTAGAAAATAAAAGCATGGCACTTCATTTAAAAAAGGTTGCAGACCCCTGAGTTTAGATCCCTAAAAGTTGGTTCGGAATGGAACAAAAAAGAAATCTTCTTGCCCTTTAGTTGGCGTGTCACTATTCAGGTTGGAAGATGCATGATATAAACATCATAAAAAAAAATCTTCAATGTTTTTTTTGGCACCAAACATTTCAAATTAACTATGAAACGGATTATCGCAGCGGCATGTTTTTTTCCCCACAATTCTACCAGACTCTTTGACATTGTCTTTCCACCCATCTTTCAGCGATCAACGGGTGGATCGTTGTGAAGAATAATGTTAAAAACAAGCCAAGGGTGGCAGAGATTAGCTGTCCACAGACGGACACACACACACACGGACGTACACACACACAGACGGACGGACGGAGTGCAAAACATACTCTCTCCCCATGCCTTCGGCCTGGTGGGGACAAATACGATTTTTTTTTGTCATGGGTTGGTGAAAACGCTCTGAATCCCTGGCCAGGGCAGAGCAGACAATGGTTTCATTGAATGTGTGAATGTACTTTCTACTAGTGTAGTACGTGGGAACAATTACAATTTACAATTTACAATTTACAATTTAGGTAAACAATAACAAAAGCATGGCATACATCACATATATAAAAAGTAGTTATCGTAAACTAAGAACGTAACAGTGGAGTATCTATGTAAACTATACATACTATACTATACAACACTGGGAGATCACTGTAAATGTGGCACACGTGCATCAGTAACAGTGTGGGTGTGGGGGGTGGGGTGTGTGGGGGGGGGAGAGAGAGAGAGAGACATTGTAGCAGTAATATAGTTGTTGCTGTGTGTGTGTGTGTACATTCTGCAGAGGGGGATTTTCGATTGGACGAGGTTAATTGAGTTGGCGATCAACAGGACATTAAATTATAAGGCCTTTATCTCTGGCGTGCCAGACGTGGTCTTTACATTCCATAGCTAATTCCAATGTTAAGCACATTAATGTACTTAGATTACTTATATTACCTGGTTCTTGCGGTAGTCCTGCTGGGAGTGACGTAACACGCGGTAACACAGGCGGCAGATGTGCCTGAAGGGGGCGTGTCTCTGGTCGGCCAGCTCCTCCAATCGCAGCATGGGACCGTCCCCGCTGTCCGTGAACGGAGCCTGCAGCAGCTTGAAGATCTGCGCACGCGCACATGCACACGCACACGCACACACACACGCACACGCACACGCACACGCACACACACACACACACACATTACTACACTAACCTGTTTCAGAATGTTCTCTCAAATCAGCCCGCCCAAGGGGCTTCTGCCAGAAATATGGGGGTGGGGGCTTCTGGCGGGGTTTGTTTCTCTTTACATGAGTTTGGCGTTGTCAGATTCCACTACAGCCTGAAAACCCATTCTGGGAGCCAGCTCGGTAGCATGGCTGGCTAAGTTATAAAGACTCCGAATCCACACCTCCCGTGTTGGAATCCTGCTTATTTTTGTGCCAACCGCAAACAACAGTTTTTTGTTTTTGTTTTTTTTGCCGCTATAAAGTAAAGTTTTACACCGTGGCTGGTAAAGACTGATATGACGGAGTCCAACAGACATGGCCGGTTAAGAGGTTAGGGTTAGGGGTATCTGCTGGGTGAGCAACTCCATGCTAGATCTACTGCCCTCTATCTTCTGGGTCAGCAGCTCCATGCAAGTGAATGGGAGGGGAATTCCGGTGCCGTCTCTATTATTTATAACTCTGTGGGAGCTACACTAACCTGTTGACCTCCTGCCACTAGGGGGAGCTAACCTGTTTGAGGATGTTCTGCTCTCTCATCAGTTTCTGTCTCTCTCGGTTGGGTTTGTTGACCATGATCTCCAGGACGTCCTGTCCGTTGTTGGGGATGTCCACCACGAAGAAGACCAGGTCTTCAAGGAGCTTGGTCACTGCTCTGGAGAACGCACACACGCCACGCACGCCACGCACACACGCCACGCACGCACGCACGCACACATGCCACACACGACACGCACGGCATGCACGCACGCACACATGCCACGCACGCACGCCACACACGCACGCACGCATACATGCCACGCACGCACACCACGCACACACACACCCACGCACGCACGCACGCACGCACGCACAAAACACACACAAAACTAACAAAGCAGCATTGACTCTACAGACAGACTCTACAGACTTTCATTATTCATCAAGAATGGCAACACTAACCCATTATTAATTGATTTATAGATCAGCTATGAGTGAGTTGCAGTGTGAAGATGACAGTAAACATCCATACCGCCTCTCGTTCTGACAGGCTGCTCTAACCAGACAAACGCGGGCAAAAATCCTTGATTTTGCGATGAATATGCAGGTTTTTATGTGGTGAAATTGCGGGAAGTGGTGAAATATGCGGAAAGTTACAAAATATATGGAAAAAAACACATGCAAGATATGCGAGAGGTTGCAAAATATGCAGGACTTTATGTGATTTAATGCAGTGAAATATGCAGGAAGTTGCAAAATACACGGGAAGTTTGCGTGAATTTTGAAGAAAATTAAACGGACCCCTGCATAATCTGCATCATTTGGCTGATTATGCAGTAAATTATGCAATTGCATAAACACATTGTTTTTCTGGAGGGTCTAACTAACCCCCCTCCTCTCGTTCTGATAGCTAGGTGGTGCTGTAACCCAGTGGTTCCAAAAGTTTGGTCCGGGGACCCCTAGGGGTCCTTGAGAGAGTTCCAGGGGGTCCCCAGCTAAATGATAATTAGGAACCAAATGAACCCTTATGGGTCTGTAACTCAAGAGAGTGTAAAAATGGAACCAAATGGACCCTTATGGGTCTGTAACTCAAGAGTGTACAAATGGAACCAAATGGACCCGTTAGGGTCCATAATTTAACTCTCAGAGTTCAATTAACTTTGATTTTACAATATACATTGGGGTCCCAGAGATAGCCTAGAAATGCCATTAAATGGAGGTCCGTAGCCTAATTCAGGTCAAACCTGGGGGATGAAAATCGGTGAAAATCACTGCCAGAGCCGTACAAATCTTCTCTTATGGGGATCCTTGGCATATATTTTCTAATGGGGGTCCGCGGGCTAATGAGTGTCAATTTGGGGGTCCTTGGCATATATTTTCTAATGGGGGTCCACATGCTAATGAGTGTCAATTTGGGGGTCCTTGGCATATATTTTCTAATGGGGGTCCGCGGGCTAATGAGTGTCAATTTGGGGGTCCTTGACATGAAAAGGTTTGGGAACCACTGCTGTAACCTATACCTCCTCTCGTTCTGCGTGATGGTTCCTTTCTCCAGCTTGCCAGCGATGGAGGCCAGCACCTTGCTGGCGTCGTTGGCGAAGTCCAGGTCGCGCACCTCGGCGGGCGACACGGGCACGATGGCGAACGCCTCCTTGTCCTCCTTGAGCGTCGACGTGCCGATCTGTGGAGCGACGAGGAACCCGGCGGGACATCACTTACTACTGTAAAATACACTGTTAAATGGTGCATTTATATATGGTGCTTTTATCCATAAATGATAATGCTGTTGATAATGAGGTGAACTAAGGTTTTAACACTTGCATGACTGTATAGGCCAGGTACTACACAAGCTGTATAGGCCACGTACTACACAATCTGATTACAACCCCCCGCCCCCCCCCCCCCCCCCCCCTGCAGGCAGAGAAGTATGCTTAAATGCATATTTGGAAAATGTTTCAGATGAAAAAATAAATAAAAAGAATAAAGGATGATTTGAATCGAATATTTAGGAAAAGTCATGGAAGGGGAACCTTCTGAGAGCTTCACATGGCAAAGATAATCTACTTCAAAATCCCTATATGGGTCAGAAAGACAGTGTGTTAAACAGTGTTGAGGTGAACGAAGGTGTTATATAGTGTTGGTAATGAGCGTGAAGGTTCCACTCACGCGCAGCATGACCGGTTTCTCCTCCTCCTTGTCGATGGGATGGTTAGTGCTGTGGACCCACGTGTTGGTGCACAGGTGTCTGAGACGCACGTACGAGTTCCTACACGCACACACGCACACACACACACACACAACTGCATGTTTGCAGGCAGGTGGATTTCCCTACAAGCTTCCACGATTACAGTTTCAATAGATAATCATTAGATGATTTGTAAAATGTCAATTACAGGACGACTATCTCAGAGGAGGGCTGTGGACAGTTCAGAAACCTGTCTACTCACTCTGTGTCTCAGAGGAGGGCTGTGGACAGTTCAGAAACCTGTCTACTCACTATGTGTCTCAGAGGAGTCATGTGGACAGTTCAGAAACCTGTCTACTCACTCTGTGTCTCAGAGGAGGGCTGTGGACAGTTCAGAAACCTGTCTACTCACTCTATGTCTCAGAGGAGGGCTGTGGTCAGTTCAGAAACCTGTCTACTCACTATGTGTCTCAGAGGAGGGCTGTGGACAGTTCAGAAACCTGTCTACTCACTATGTGTCTCAGAGGAGGGCTGTGGACAGTTCAGAAACCTGCCTACCAGTGACACTATGCGTTTCCATAAAGCCTTTTTTTTGCGCATTAAGGTTCTTTCGCAAAATCTCCTGGATGGAAACACCTCAAAATGCGCATAAGTCTGCAAAAACACTTTTTCGCTAGAAGGTGGCGGATTTTGTGGCTATATCGAAAAAGTGAAATACGCAAATGGGTTATGGAAACACTTGCGGAAAATATTTCTAATTAGAAAGCATTGAACTCTCATTATATCGCTTTTAACAGTTGGAAAAGAAAAAAACACACGCGATGGTGAGTATAGTGGACTTGTGGAGTGATCGAACGGGAGGGTGGGTGGGATGTGGATACATAAATTATTAAATTTACACACTCGAGTCTCAAAGCCTCTGTCTGCAGGCTGAGGCTCTTTTGCTCTCCCCGGTGAGGGCGTTCGCCGTTGATCATGAAGTTAGATCGGTGATATTTCTCCTAAACAGCTCGGAACGAAACGGACGAGAGGAGACTAGTCAAAATGGAAATGTACTGTCAAGTCGCAGGGCAGGGGTCCCGATCGTCCCTGTACTTTGAAAACAAAACTATACCAGCCCCTGTCTAGACAAAAACACACGCCTATTTATTTAACAGACAGCCTGTTTGAAAGACAGCCTGTCCCAGTGGCCCATCTGGACAGCGGACTTCATGCAGACCAACTTGAATAGCCTAAAAAAACGTCAAATGCACCGTGGTGAAGAACAAATCAGAGAAGTGTGTGTGTGTGTGTGTGTGTGTGTGTGTGTGTGTGTGTGTGTGTGTGTGTGTGTGTGTGTGTGTGTGTGTGTGTGTGTGTGTGTGTGTGTGTGTGTGTGTGTGTGTGTGTGTGTGTGTGTGTGTGTGTGACATGATCAAATAATCGTGTAAGATTATCCTGTAGTGTGTGATGCAGATGCTATCAGATTTCAGACATCAAACGGTAAAATAAATGTCAGATAATATGCGCCTCTCTGCACGTCTCACTTGACTGGCAAAATAGCGCCATCTAGGCCTACTGCTTATTTAATATCTTCAAAGAAGCGCATTTTGTCAGTGGATGGAAACAAGAAACGCTTTTCTTTTTTCGAATTACTTACTTATTCGCTTCCTATTTTCGAAAGGTTTTGATGGAAACCCACATATTGAGACATCTAGACCCTGACATCTGGTAGTTGCCTCTCGCCTACAGGAAGTGATGGAACATTGATCCTGATCCAGAAACCTCTTATCTCCATATTCCAACTTTTTGTGTGTGTGTTTTTTAGTGTCACTAGCCCCTCCTATGCCCAGCTTTGTGTGTGCGTTTGTACCCCATAGCAATGATTTGATTGGCTGAGCACCCCATAGCAATGATTTGATTGGCAGAGCACCCTGCATAGCAATGATTTGATTGGCAGAGCACCCCATAGCGATGATTTGATTGGCTGAGCATGCACCCCATAGCAATGATTTGATTGGCAGAGCAATGTACAGTACGTATTGAGTGCAAATAGGTGCACTTGTAGATCTACTATTTTTTAACAGCTAAAGTTTAAAATAATGGTTAAAGTGGTTAAAAGCTATAAGGTGACACAGATGCGTCCCCAGGTCTAAATGGGTTTGATGTACTTTGTATTTACCTGGGTACCAGAGAGTACTCCTCCCTCATGGTTTAATGTGTTATTTACCTGACTCCTCCCCTCAGGGTTTAATGTATTATTTACCTGACTCCTCCCCGCAGGGTCTCAGCTTACCGGGTATTTTACAATGGCTGGGAGGCGTAGGCAGACCCGACGCGCAACGGAGGGTCTTCTACCCTCCCAGCCATTGTAAAATACCCGGTAAGCTGGGGCCTCGAGTGGCTTATTGCTTTTCTAAAACGGTTACAAACATATAGCAATATTAACCTAATAAAACTATTAAATTCACAAAAGTAGCTACGCTTTGCGCCACCAGAGCGAGCCACATCGCTTCCTTGTTTTGCTCGGCAAGTAGGCTATGTGACGGGAGAATAGCGCTTGATGTCTTTACGGGGCTGCCTGGAGCCACACATTCACAGTCATATGAGCCGGGCGGTGCTTAGACACCCGCACGGCATGGGTTTGTAAGGCAATCAAGCGCTCCCCTTCCCCAGTACAGCTACAGAGATGCGGAATCAGCTGGGAATGATATAAAGTGATTGAAGGTGTGGGTTATCGAACGGTCACGTGACGGTAACCAGCCAATCAGAATCAAGTATTGGGACTAACCGTTTTAGAATGTGTTATTTACCTGGGTACCAGAGAATCTCCTCCCCTCAGGGTTGTGGGGTCAAGTTCAAAGATGGAGGAGATGTCGTTCCCGTCGGGCACAGAGACCAGGGTGTACATCACCTTGTCCTGGACGTTCCTGAGACGCGCACGCAATACCTCCTGGTCTGAATCCAGCTGGAGTGGAGAGGAGAGGAGAGGAGAGGAGAGGAGAGGAGAGGAGAGGAGAGGAGAGGAGACCAATGACAAGTATTAAAAAGTGCTTCTAAACCTCCTAACTCCATTTGATCCTCCAACTGTCAGACAAAACATCTAACTCCAACGTGTGGAGATAGTTGTTTTGATTAGAATCATTGATCAGAATGACAGTCAGACATTTTTTTTCGTTTCTTTTTTATCTCCACATTAATGGTGAAAAACCTCCTAACACATTGAGCTGTAATCAAGTGATTGATTAATTGATTGATTGATTGATTGATTGATTGATTGATTGAAATCTTTATTTCACAGTATGTAGAATGGGTACATTTCAAAAGAAAGCACAAGTTAATACAAAGACTGCTACTTTGTGGATGAAACCATGAAAAGCACAATACCTGTTTACAACAGCGTCCACCATTTTCAATTCATCATAACAATTACAGTCTTACAAATATACACTTATATGAAAAAACAGGAAATCATATAAAGAAAGTAAAACATGTAGGCCTAGGCTACAGTATGGGAAAAAGGGAGGGGATGGGGGGGAACTCAGATTTTTATTACGGGAACCAGTTTCGAATTGCAGCTGTCCGTAAGTGCTCTTTGAGAGCGGTTTTGAAGGAGTCAAGGGATTCACATATCTTAATGTCTGTTGGTAGGGCGTTCCACATTTTAGTGGCATAGGAGCGCAATGAATTTAATCCCTTGTTTGAGCTAAATCTGGGTTGCACGTGGTCATATGGTGTTGTGAGACAGGTACATGGGTATCTTGGTGGTGTAGTAGTGAATCTTGTAGACCAGGACCATTGCAAGATGCTGTACTGTACTCTATCGTCAACCCTAGGCCATTCCAGCCTATCAAAATGTGCAGGGGTGGGGTGGGTTCTGGAAGTGAGGCCAAGTAGCTGATAATATAAGAACACATTGAGCTGTATTTGGGTAAAGTGGTGATAATATAAGAACACATTGAGCTGTATTTGGGTAAAGTGGTGATAATATAAGAACACATTGAGCTGTATTTGGGTAAAGTGGTGATAATATAAGAACACATTGAGCTGTATTTGGGTAAAGTGGTGATAATATAAGAACACATTGAGCTGTATTTGGGTAAAGTGGTGATAATATAAGAACACATTGAGCTGTATTTGGGTAAAGTGATAATATAAGAACACATTGAGCTGTATTTGGGTAAAGTGATGATAATATAAGAACACATTGAGCTGTATTTGGGTAAAGTGATGATAATATAAGAACACATTGAGCTGTATTTGGGTAAAGTTATGATAATATAAGAACACATTGAGCTGTATTTGGGTAAAGTGATGAGAACACATTGAGCTGTATTTGGGTAAAGTGATGATAATATAAGAACACATTGAGCTGTATTTGGGTAAAGTGATGATAATATAAGAACACATTGAGCTGTATTTGGGTAAAGTGATGATAATATAAGAACACATTGAGCTGTATTTGGGTAAAGTGATGAGAACACATTGAGCTGTATTTGGGTAAAGTGATGATAATATAAGAACACATTGAGCTGTATTTGGGTAAAGTGATGATAATATAAGAACACATTGAGCTGTATTTGGGTAAAGTGATGATAATATAAGAACACATTGAGCTGTATTTGGGTAAAGTGATGATAATATAAGAACACATTGAGCTGTATTTGGGTAAAGTGATGATAATATAAGAACACATTGAGCTGTATTTGGGTAAAGTTATGATAATATAAGAACACATTGAGCTGTATTTGGGTAAAGTGATGAGAACACATTGAGCTGTATTTGGGTAAAGTGATGATAATATAAGAACACATTGAGCTGTATTTGGGTGAAGTGATGATAATATAAGAACACATTGAGCTGTATTTGGGTAAAGTGATGATAATATAAGAACACATTGAGCTGTATTTGGGTAAAGTGATGATAATATAAGAACACATTGAGCTGTATTTGGGGTAAAGTGATGATAATATAAGAACACATTGAGCTGTATTTGGGTAAAGTGATGATAATATAAGAACACATTGAGCTGTATTTGGGTAAAGTGATGATAATATAAGAACACATTGAGCTGTATTTGGGTAAAGTGATGATAATATAAGAACACATTGAGCTGTATTTGGGTAAAGTGATGATAATATAAGAACACATTGAGCTGTATTTGGGTAAAGTGATGATAATATAAGAACACATTGAGCTGTATTTGGGTAAAGTGATGATAATATAAGAACACATTGAGCTGTATTTGGGTAAAGTGATGATAATATAAGAACACATTGAGCTGTATTTGGGTAAAGTTATGATAATATAAGAACACATTGAGCTGTATTTGGGTAAAGTGATGAGAACACATTGAGCTGTATTTGGGTAAAGTGATGATAATAAGACCACATTCAAGTATCTGACAATGTATAAAGTCACCATACCAACTTTACTGACGCAGTGTTGTGTTTTTTTTTTTTTTCATATTTCATGTTCATATTTCGGACAAAGCTGGTTTCTGATCGACAGCAGAGATATATCGTATGTCCAAAAAGTGCTATAGGGTCATGATGTCAGTGCTATAGGGTCATGATGTCAGTGCTATAGGGTCATGATGTCAGTGCTATAGGGTCATGATGTCAGCTATAGGGTCATGATGTCAGCGCTAAAGAGCTAGCAGGGCACCGAGTTCAGCGCTAAAGAGCTAGCAGGGCACTGAGTTCAGTGGGATAGATATAGTGGATAAAGGATTCCCAGCTCAAAGAGGCCCTTTGAACCAAAAAACACAATGATTTGGTCCAATTACTTGCTTAATTCAATTCAATACATACCAGTAGAATGTTGTAGTTTTAATGTAATAAGCCAAAGTAGCCAAGAACAACTCATGACCCACTGCTATTATCCAGTGTTCCCAGCACAAGGCCTTTAGTATAGTTAATATAGTGGTGAGTGACATTTACGATACTGTGAGAACTTTATTACCAGCAAACCGATCATTTATTTACTGTAAGAAATCATAGCTATGGAGTGTTTGTTCAGTAACAGTGTTAAATAACTATTTATTGTGACAGTAATCATTGCTATAGTGTTTGTTCAGTAACAGTGTTAAATAACTATTTATTGTGACAGTAATCATTGCTATAGTGTTTGTTCAGTAACAGTGATAAATAACTATATATTGTGACAGTAATCATTGCTATAGTGTGTGTTCAGTAACAGTGATAAATAGCTATTTATTGTGACAGTAATCATTGCTATAGTGTTTGTTCAGTAACAGTGTTAAAAAGCTTCAACACTGTTACTGAACACTATATCAATGATTACTGTCACATTATATAGCTATGTATCACTGTTTACTGAACAAACACTATATCAATGATTACTGTCACATTATATAGCTATGTATCACTGTTTACTGAACAAACACTATAGCAATGATTACTGTCACATTATATAGCTATGTATCACTGTTTACTGAACAAACACTATAGCAATGATTACTGTCACATTATATAGCTATGTATCACTGTTTACTGTACAAACACTATAGCAATGATTACTGTCACATTATATAGCTATGTATCACTGTTTACTGAACAAACACTATAGCAATGATTACTGTCACAATTAGAGCTATTTAACACTGTTACTGAACACTCTAGCAATGATTACTGTCACAATATAGAGCTATTTAACACTGTTACTGAACAAACACTATATAGCAATGATTACTGTCACAATATAGAACTATTTAACAAAACAACAATTTCACATAAATGCCCTTTAAGCTGCTCTTCGTGAGTTTACATATAATATTTTGTAATATCAGTCTGTCCGTGTGTTCCCTCATAGTCTATCACTGCTAGAGAAGAGCTGCAGGTCACAAAACGCACGCATGCACATGCGCACGCACACACACGCACACACACGTGCACATTCTCAGTGAA
The DNA here is from genome assembly GCF_951216825.1 of Electrona antarctica. Taxonomy (NCBI): domain Eukaryota; kingdom Metazoa; phylum Chordata; class Actinopteri; order Myctophiformes; family Myctophidae; genus Electrona; species Electrona antarctica. The sequence goes on from NC_136790.1 coordinate 7,229,888, forward strand.
CCGCTGCCATCTACTGGCCACTCATGAGTACTTGATGCCTTCTCTCACCATGGACTCTACAAGCATCATATGCTGTCTCTCTATATAATATAATAATATACTGTCCCTTTAATGCAGAAACAATTACAATACAATAATACGCAATACAGTATTTGCGTGCTCTGCTTGCGCAAGTAATAACAAATGTATCAATAACCCGGTTATCAATAAGGGCTTGTCGAGCCTGTTAGCAGCCCATGACGCCATGTTTAAACAATCAAGACAAGAGGCGACCAAGAAATAAATCAAATCACCCACGCAAGGTTATAATAGTTTGGAATTTTTCATCATAGTTCAGTTTTAGTTAGTTTTGTCAATTGTTTTAATTCAGTTAGTTTTGATGAGCATTTAGAGAAAATGTTTATTTTTTTTCTTTCTATTTTGTCATTATTTTGTTAGTTTTAGTTAACTATACGAACCTTGCATCCACGCAGGTACAAGCATGTCAGTCTAAAAATGCATTCATACCTGCCAACCTTCAGTTAATTTTAGATGGTGGTCGGCCACAATCTCTGTCATCAGTAACTGGTTAATAAAAAATCACACCCGTGTGAACTGAGTGGTGTAAGGTTTTATATAGCATGATCAGCTGTGGTCTGACGTAATGTCTGACGTAATGAAAAGTTGATTCAGCTGGAGTTTTTGTCCGATGTGAGGTATTATATAAGGTAAGGTATTATATAGCCTGATCAGCTCTGATCTGACGTAATGAAATCACACCCGGATGTGATTTCACAACTGGCTTTTTTTGTGCAGAAAAAATGAGCATGGTTGCTACGGTCATTCAGTTCACCCGGGTGTGATTTAATTACGTCAGAAATTATTTTGAACATAGCAACCATGCTCAGTTTTTTCTGCACACAAAAGCCAGTTGTAGGAGTGGTTTACACCACTCAAAAACGATACCGGTTCTGTTCAGAATTTGTCGTCTCACGCCTTTCCACAAAATATTAGAAAACGGGCTCAGCGGGCTCGATAAAAGCCTGGATCAATAAGCAGGATCCGGTTAAATTAATAGTGAAAATAACAGATCTACTAGCTCACAGATAGTAGATCTGTTCTTTTCACTATCAAATAGGGTTGTACGAGGTTAATTCCTCGTGTATTTTCTATGTCCATCTTTGAGGGTTTGTGTAAACACAAAGATTGAAGACGAAAGTGTGTAAACACAAACACTGAAGACAAAAGTGAGGACGCAAATTGTGATTAGCCAGAATGAGATGATGTATGATGACGTATGATGATAAGAGCGCCCCTCACTTCACACAGGTGTGATTTTGGTTGGGGTTGGGGTTTCCGGTGAGACCGCAAATGTAATTTTTGGAACTCAAATTGTTGCATTTAACCCGGTGCGTTACCTGAGCTCAAAACCACGTAGAATTAAAACTAACGCAAAACTATCCTAAAAAAAATCCTGTACTTAAAACACAGGGTGGCAGTGATTCAGGGGTAGAGTGTCCAGTAGAACAGCCGGATGGGAACCGCGAGGTTCCCAGTTCGATTCCCAGGCTCCCCCAGAGTCAGTGTCGAAGTGTCCTTGAGCAAGACTCTGAACCCCATCGTTTACTCCACCATTGGTGGATGAATGTGTGTATGAATGGGAATGCAATGCACAATCTATGTAAAGCGCTTTGGATTAAAGCGATATATGAATGCACCACATTTACCATTTAAAATACAAGTGAACATAGTTTATCTTCTTGAACTAGGGATTTTTGTGTGTGTTTTGGAGTGGTGCAACCACTCCAAGGAACAGCAATGTCCGTGTACTGTTAACCTATGTATGTGTGATTACGAGTACCAGTAGGGGCAAAAATGGCGCTGTTGTGCCAGAAACAGAGAGAGAGAGATAGTGCTGCACTGAGAGAGAGAGAGAGAGAGAGAGAGAGAGAGAGAGAGAGAGAGAAAAGGGGGGGGGGGGGGGTAGTTGCACCACTCAGTTCTGTGATTTTTAACATAGCCTTTGACTGTACTAATCATGTTAAAAAAGTTAATTAAAAAACATTTAGTAATTACTTGCGCAAGCAGAGCGCGCAAGTACTGCGATCGGCTGGGTATGTCGGTGTTGTCCACCGGCCAATAAGGGACCACCATTCTTGATGACGTAACTAAGGCAAGTTTGGTGATTGGCTGGGTATGTATGTATGTGTCGGCCTTGTCGGGGTAAGAATGGTGGTCCCTTATTGGCTGATGGTGACGTAACTACTAAGGTATGTTTCAAGGTTGGTATCCTACTATAAATGCGCCACGTCTCTACGTGCATGTGTGTACGGTTGTAATGCATGTAGCTCGAGAACCGTTTGCCCCACCGACTTCATAATCGACACACGCGTTCCACACCCCCACAGTGAGTGCAGTGCCCGGACTCGAGTCGTTCGGACCCACGGTTCTCCAGAAACCACAAAAGGCTCTGGTCAGGCTCTGGTCAGGCTCTGCCAGTGGGCCTAATCAGCCTAAATCCCCTCACCTGTGTAATTTCCAGCCTCTGCCTCAGCCAATTGATTGCCATGGCAACCCCACACCTGACAATTGATTTCTTAACAACTCCACTTTTCAGTCAGTTTGCAGTTTGACAGATAGTTAAAACGGTTGCTATGACAAGTTGACAGCAGGTATTATTAGGTTCCCAAGTTGCATCGCTCTCAAGTAGGCCGGTGGCCAACGGGCACGTACAGGTCTAGTAAGGTCAATAACGGGTCTAAAGAATTTAGAACAGTATTTGTATTAGACATTAGTTAGTAGCAGTACTTGTGCGCTCTTTTTGTGCACAAGTAGGCCATATATCAGGGGTTCTCAACGTTTTTGGCCGGGGACCCCCGGAAATGCTTTGGCAACGTCTCGGGACCCCCGCCCCGCCCCCTCCCGACCCCCAATATAAATTGACTGCTACAATAACCTTAAACCATTTTGGGCGGGAACCCCTTTTGGTGTTTTAAGCATTGTTATAATTTAGCTATTGAAAAATAGCAGATCTACAAGCTCATAGCGCGCCACCGAGTGGCGTGCTACGAGCTTGTAGGTCTGCTATTTTTGAAAAATTGTGGAAAAAAAATAAAAATAAAAATCATTTTTTTTTTTTTTTAATTAATTTGGGGACCCCCCAAAATAATTTGGCGACCCCCCGAGGGGTCGCGACCCACGGGTTGAGAACCCCTGCCATATATGGCCTACTTGCAAGGTGCAAGTTGGCAGCTCGACAGAGTGCATTTCTAGTTATTGTTCACGAGTGAGGGGAGGACAGAGAAGGAGATCAGGTGAGGGGAGGACAGAGAAGGAGATCAGGTGAGGGGAGGACAGAGAAGGAGATCAGGTGAGGGGAGGACAGAGAAGGAGATCAGGTGAGGGGAGGACAGAGAAGGAGATCAGGTGAGGGGAGGACAGAGAAGGAGATCAGGTGAGGGGAGGACAGAGAAGGAGATCAGGTGAGGGGAGGACAGAGAAGGAGATCAGGCGGAATTGCAGTCGCATGAACGCACTGTTGTGATGAAAAGAGAGCTGAGCCAGAAGGCAAAGCTCTCGTCTATCTCCGTTCCTACTCTCACCTATGGTCATGAAGTGTGGGTCATGACCGAAGCGGCCGATATAAGCAGCCAAAATGTGTTCTCCGACGTGTGGATGGCATCTCCTTTAGAGATAGGGTGAGAAGTTCAGTCACATGAGAGAGACCCGGAAGGAGAGTCGCTGCTTCTTCGCCTTGAAAGGAGCCTGCCAGCTTAGGTGTTTCGGGCATCTGGTTAGGATGCCTCCCGAGATATCACAGAACTTCAAACAGGTTCTGGGAAGGTTCTTTTACACTTCATAGTAAAAAATATAAATCACACTCGTGTGAAGTGAGGGGCACCCACTGTGACTGCCACACAACGTTGCGGGGGGCATAATGTCTAAAAAGTCAATGTCCTTCTGGTGCTTTAGTGCTGTGGCTGACAGTCGGACACCATCATCATCCTCCACCAGACATGAATGCAGTGTGTTATTTGTATGAAATGAAACAAGTCGTATTTTATATATCAGCCACATGACATCTCACGTCATCATTAAGGCGCTAAACAAACATTAAAAGACTGGGCTGCCACAACGTAATTTCGGTATGCCATGCATTGGAGAAGAAAGAAAATCACATCCGTGTGAAGTGAGGGGCGCTCGTATCATCATACATCTCATTCTGGCCAATCACAATTTGCGTTTTCACTTTTGTCTTCAATGTTTGTGTTCACACAAACCCGGAAAGCTGGGCATAGGAGGGGCTAAAGCATTCTTACCGAGGAACGAGACTCCAGACATTCCTCTTCATAGTCAGGATTCACCTGCAACAACACAGACAGACGTATTCAACTAAAACAATCACATAGAAGTCTACAAAGAAACTACTTGAATGAATACTGAATCACAGTACTGCTCTACAAAGAAAGTAGGCTAATTAAAATAATTGACAGTACTATATATATATATATATATACATATGCCAGGTGTTAATACTGACCTCTGCTGCCAGGTAGTGCCCTGTTGCCAGGTGTTTGAATCTGAACAGGCTGTTCCAGTATCCCGCTCCTCCTCTGCACGGGTCGTGCTGCACCACCTGAGACGCGCCACCAGGGGGAGACACAGTGACACTTTTATTTAACCCTAGAACACTAAACAGGGTGATTTTCACCCAGACAATTATATTTTTTGTAATTTTGTAATCAAAGTTACTAGTAACTGAAGTTGTCAAATAAATGTAGTGAGAGTGTTCAAATGGAACCAAATGGATCCTTACAGCTCTGTAACTCTGAGAGTATACACATGGAACCAAATGGACCCTTACAGGTCTGTAACACTGTACAAATAGTTAATTTGGTTCCATTTGTACACTACACTCTCGGAGATATGGGGTCGTTGATATTAAAACACCACGAAAGACGGCCCCGAGTTAGAATTACCATCCAAAGAGGACTTAACATTTACAGGTAAACCTACACATTATTAAACAGGGCTTTAAATGATTATAGATTCCACTAAAATATCTACAACTCATACAAAGGAAAAAAATCACACCCGTGTGAACTGAGTGGTGCAACTACCCCCCCCCCCCCCCCTCTCTCTCTCTCTCATTAGCAGGCAACAGTGCAGCACTATCCCTCTCTCTCTCTCTCTGTTTCTGCGCCCCTACTGGTACTCATGAGTCACACATGAGTCACAAACATAGTCACAAACATATATAGGTTAACGTCACAGACATTGCTGTTCCTTGGAGTGGTTGCACCACTCAAAAAATAAAGAGAAGATGAAAAGAGAAGAACCGTTTTTTAATCCATTGAGACCTGGAACGCATCCATGTCACGTTAGCGTTTAACCACATTAACCATTAACCACACACACCTCCACCTCCCATAATTCCTTGCTGCTGGTTGCTGAGGTGGCAGACTGGCGTCCAGTGGTTCGTAGGAATTAAGACATATTGGGCCCCATTTTAAGTGTGGTAAATCCATGCGTTATCCATATTATGCAAGTGGCGCTGAGCACACACACATAAGGCTTACTACTCGCCAGCATATTTTAGCATTGCGGGAGTGTTCATATGTTAATTAAGGGCGCTTTGAGCTAGCTGCTATTATGACCCTTTACCAAAAAAGACTCGCATACCGCTTAAACGCGGGTCAGACTACCTCTCTCTTGTTTCTAAAGTGCTTATTTGGGCTTGTTTCCTAGTGTTGTTTAAACCAGTGATTCTAACACAGTGGCATTTCCATGTCAAGGTCGACCCCCAGACGAATGCGTTTGTCCAACTAAGGACCTTATCTAAACATATTTTGTGTCAGGGACCCCCATGCCAGATTTGTGTTGTTTCAAAAAAAAAAATTGTCATTTGTTTGTTTTACAAGATTATTTTTGAAAATAGCAGATCTACAAGCTCACAATGCATGCAAATGGGGTATTTCTTTTTGGTTCAAAATAAACTATTTTTAAAAAATGTAGTCAAATAAATGAAGTCCTCATTTATATGTAAATGACATCCTGCACACACAGTAGGCCTATAGCCTACATTCATTACTCTGAACTCTGCATGGGGACAATCTGGGAGATAGGTGGGTTATTGCGCATAACGCACCGGTTCAGCTGACTTTTAAAGGGAATGGCACCCGCCACGCTGATTGGGTTGATGGAGGTGACGCCGCAAAACACACACCCATGACTAATTCAGGGCCGCTTTACGCGCAGCGCCAATTACCGCACCCAAAATAGCAACATGACATTGGTCACGACTCCATGTCTTAAATCAGGGGTTCTCAACCCGTGGGTCGCGACCCCTCGGGGGGTCGCCAAATTATTTTAGGGGGTCCCCAAATTATTTTCAAAAAACAAAACAAAAAAAAAGATTTTTTTTTAATTTTATTTTCACGATTTTTCAAAAATAGCAGACCTACAAGTTCATAGCGCGCCACTCGGTGGCGCGCTATGAGCTTGTAGATCTGCTATTTTTCAATAGCTAAATTATAACAATGCTTAAGGTTGAGAACCCCTGTCTTAAATGATGACATATGCATTGTTTCTTACCTCCACCTCCCACAATGCCTTGCTGCTGGTTGCTGAGGTGGCAGACTGCCGTCCGGTGGTTCGTAGGAAGACGTATTGTTTCTTGCGGTGGTCGTCGCACGTCAGGAACTTCTCTTGTTCTGCGTGAAACAAGCGCACTACGTCACCCTGGCCACAAGGGGGAGGAGGGAGAATCACTTTATTATTATTTATTATTATTATGGAACATAAGAGAAAAATGCTGCTTAAATTTAATTCTACACACTTTCCAACAGACAACAATGAAAGACAAGTCAATTCCTCGGTGGTCCAAAAGCAATGTTGTCGAATTATGCAAAAATTGACATTATACGGAAACAACCTTTGTATTTGTGTGGTGATAGATTACATTGGCAGTTGTGCGACACAGACAGACAGACAGACAGACAGACAGACAGACAGACAGACAGACAGACAGACAGACAGACAGACAGACAGACAGACAGACAGACAGACAGACAGACAGACAGACAGACAGACAGACAGACAGACCCCTTTAAGGACGACTTCCTGGTTGTCTCCCCATTTCATGAACAAGACGATCTTCCAGCTGGTGTTACAGTTGACCGAGTTCACCTGAAACGCACGCACACACACACACACACACAAACACACACAAACACACAGGGGTTAGGCCTATTCCTAGTCAAGTTGTCGGTGAAGGGGTGACCACCCGAAAACCACAACATGACTGGTCACCGCTCACACAACACATATCTCTGTTTTTACTAAGGTGGTCCCCTCTTCACCGGAAACTGGACTACGAATAGGCCTTTAGAGGTCAGGGTTAGAGGTCAGTCAGGGTCAGGGTTTACCTCGTTACATCCAGGGTTGTCTACCAGCTGGTGAGAGGGTTAGGGTTAGAGGTCAGGGTTAGAGGTCAGGGTCAGGGTTTACCTCGTTACATCCAGGGTTGTCTACCAGCTGGTGAGAGCTGGCATGAAGAGGCTGTCCTGCATTCACCGGGTTGAGGACCACCTTGTCTCCTATGACCACCTGACGCACGCACGCACGCACGCACGCACGCACGCACGCACGCACGCACGCACGCACGCACGCACGCACGCACGCACGCACGCACACACACACACACACACACACACACACACACACACACACACACACACACACACACACACACACACACACACACACACACACACACACACACACACACACACACACACACACACACACACACACACACACACACACACACACACACACACACACGATCAATACATAATCTAATCATTTCAATGTCTACTCAGGGCTTTTGTGTTTGATCCTAATCTTATCATAAACCTAAAACACAACTCTCTGCTTCTGGTGACTGATATTGTCCTAATGCGAGAGCGACTTACAGTAAGCAAGAACACAAATAACAATACATGGTAATACATCATATACATACAAATAGTCATCATGAATCATATGTGAGCTAAGAACCTAACAGTTGAATTTGAATATCTATATAATGAAACTATGCGTATATAGTGCTATGTCTACATAACATGCTATCTAATGAATGTAAGTTGAAAACACACATCTGCTTCTGGTGACTGATATTGTCCTTGTAATGCATGAGGGTGTAAAATCCTGGATATGTGTCACTCACACTGTCTCCGATAGATCGCAGTTTGTAGAAGGGTTTTACTCACACTGTCTCCGATAGATCGCAGTTTGTAGAAGGGTTTTACTCACACTGTCTCCGATAGATCGCAGTTTGTAGAAGGGTTTTACTCACACTGTCTCAGATAGATCGCAGTTTGTAGAAGGGTTTTACTCACACTGTCTCCGATAGATCGCAGTTTGTAGAAGGGTTTTACTCACACTGTCTCCGATAGATCGCAGTTTGTAGAAGGGTTTTACTCACACTGTCTCCGATAGATCGCAGTTTGTAGAAGGGTTGTATGTAGAACCAGGAGCCTTCGTTTCCAGCCGTGTCCAGCATCACTCTCATAGCGTTCTTCTCCAGCAGAGCGGGCAGCCGCTTGTTGACCGTCAGGTACTTATTGCTCTTCAGATGGAGCAGCTGAAAGGAAGCAGAAATGGTGGCATGCTATATTATAGGCCTATTATCATCAGAGTTTCCCAAACACAGGGTCGGGAGCCTTTAAAACATATACTGTATACGTGTGTGTGTGTGTGTGTGTGTGTGTGTGTGTGTGTGTGTGTGTGTGTGTGTGTGTGTGTGCGTGCGTGCGTGCGTGCGTGTGTGTAGCAGAGTAGCCTCCAGGCTACAGGGATATCCCTTTGGCTTATTGGTTAAGATTTTGGCTTTCCACATGGGAGACCCGGGTACGAATCCAGGGCGTTAATACATACCTGTATACATAAACACAACATGTTGTTGTTAGTAGTAGTAGAAATTGACGATATTCAGACCGCGGCCATCTTGCCAGCAAGGTGCTAACTAGGTGCAACTTCCCATTGACAGCCCATTCATCAAAACAGAAAAGTCCTATCTAATTGTATTAAACAACGTCAAACTCACCAACATTGCAGCTGTACGGCAAGCTTGAATTATCGTCTTTCAATCTGCAAAGTGTTTGTTTCATAAAAATCCACTGAAATTCCTTTTAGGAGTTTGGAAGCACTCCTTTTCAGTAAAGCAACCCCCTGCTTCCACCTGCATTATGTGCAAATTCAAAACAGGTGGTACGCAGGACTGTTGAGTGATATCCAACGAGCACTCCCAAACTCTGAAAAAGAACCTGCACGGAATGTCTTGACAGGAAGTAGCTCATACCATGTCTACGGTGGATTTTTATGAAACAAAACCTTTACAGATTGAAAGAGTATATGTTGTAATTCAAGCTTGCCGTGCAGCTGCAATGTTGGTGAGTTTCAGATAGGACTTTTCTGTTTGGATGAATGGGCTGTCTATGGGAAGTTGCACCTAGATAGCACCTTGCTGGCAAGATGACCGTGGTCTGAATATCATCAATAGTAGTAGTAGTATTAGTAGTATTATTTATTAGTAGTAGTAGACTATGTTTTGCACCCTGCATGTGTCTGTCCGTCTGTGAGAAGCTAATCTCCGGCACCGTTAGCTTGATCGCAGCACAACTGTGCACACACACACACACACACACACACACTCCCCCTGGAGGTGAAACTGCACACACACACACACACACACACACACACACACACACACACACACACACACACACACACACACACACACACACACACACACACACACACACACACACACACACACACACACACACACACACACACACACACACACACACACACACTCCCTGGAAGACAGAACCTCATGCAAATCGGTACACAATATCGCTATAGTCATGAGACCAAGACAGATGTGTCGGCCTGGGCCCGCCGAGCGGTCCAGGCACCTAAGCTGGAAATCCAGCCTGACAGCGTGTCGCGGGTTCGAGTCCCGATCCCGACAACCTTTGCTGCGTTTCTTCCCCCCATATCTCAACCCCTTTCCTGCCTAACTACTGTAAAATCTATCAATAAAGGCAAAAAGGCCCAAAAAAGATCTAAAAACAAAAAACAGATCTGTCAATTTTTTTGGTATTCCATCCTGATTGGCTAAGATTGGCTTCCAAAGTTTGCAGCGGTACTCAAAACAAAATGCCTTAACCCATTCAGGCCTGACGTCGAAATTAAAAAAAAAAAATCATGACAATTTTCGGAAAGATTTGAGGCACATTTTAACGATTTTTAAAAAATAGCAGACCTACAAGTTCATAGCGCGCCACTCAGTGGCGCGCTATGAGCTTGTAGATCTGCTATTTTTCAATAGCTAAATTATAACAATGTTTAAAACACCAAAAGGGGTTCCCGCCCCAAAATGGGTTAATGGTTAATGTGGTTAAACGCTAACGTGACATGGATGCGTTCCAGGTCTCAATGGATTAAATCATGAACGCAGCGTGGCCACTATAGGCCGAGGAAGAAAAGCCACCGTGCATTGTTCAAACCAGCCTCATGGTGGCGCTATGACAGGCTGAATTGCGTTTTTACCTATAACTGGACCGACCGGTGTGAAACTTAAGCATGCGCACGCACGCACGCACGCACGCACGCACGCACGCACGCACGCACACGCACACGCACACACACACACACCTGGATGACGTTGCCATACTGGATGACTGTTCCCAGCAACTTCCTGTTTTCAGAGTCATTCTGTTTCTTCTCCAGGTCTGCTGCATGCTGGGAAATGAAGTCACAAGGGACAGAAGAGAGGAGAGTCAGTCTGCTGCATGATGGGAAATGAAGTCACAAGGGGGAGAGGAGAGGGACCAAAGCAACAGGATTTAGAATATTTGATCAAAATCACACTCGTGTGAAGTGACTTCAAGTGAGGGGCACCCAGATTTTTGGGGGCATGTTGATGCTCTCATGTCATTTAATAAATGTAGGCTATTACAAGATTTATATGAGTGAGATGACGTCTTACGTCATCATTCACTGCCCTAAACAAACATTAAAGTCCTTTTTTCCGTCATAGTTATAGTTGACGAAATCAACATTTGGGCGCCGAGCAAAAGTAGATAATCTCTCTCCAGAACATATTCAGAGCTTAGAGCTGGCTACTGTCAATTCAAAGGAAACCAACAGCAGAGGGCGCAGTTTTTTCCTTTTCTTTTTTTTGGGGGTTTGACTCTGTTCCACAGATAAATATTGTGAATGTGAAAATAGCAGAAGCTCACTTGTGAGCTTGTAGATCGGCTATTTTCACAATTTTTATCTCTTTCTTATATTATTTGACCATTTGGCCGATGTTTGACCAGTTTTTATATTATTGTCTGAATGTCTGTTGATTACTTTTGATGCAGTAATGGCCTTTCTCCTTTTCCTTCAATGTTTTTTGAGGGATGCTAGTCCCTTCCAACAGCTGGCTATCAGACATGATGTCATGTGGCAGTCAAGTTTATGGACTTTTAATATCTTATTATTACGCCTGATTATTAAATGATAAATGGTAAACCGTGCAAATTGATATAGCACATTGATCCAAGGCTTTACATAGATTGTGCATTACATTCACCCATTCACACACATATTACACCGATGGCGGAGGAAACCATGCAAGGCACCGACCTGCTCATCGGGAGCAATTAGGGGCTCAGAGTGTTGCTCAAGGACACTTCGACACTAACTCTGGGGGAGCCCGGGAACGAACTGGAAACCGCATTGTTCCCAAGCGGCCGCACTACCCCTGAGCCATCTATATTTTATAATCTTATAATAATATAATACCTAATAATTTTAGTAATGTCCTCAAAATTTGAGGACGGAATTAGCACATTTCAGCGCGCGGAAAAATGCCCATGTATGGCGCTGTGATTGGCTGGAAGGTGTGCCATTCTGCGCTGCGATTGGCCGAGCATCGCGTAACGTGTATAAGAGGCAGATAGAGAGGAGGGAGAGAGACCCAACGGGTCATAATAAAGTATACAAAGTGACTCACATGCAGCTTGTTGAGCAGCACCGTGTCCGTGGTGCTGTTTCCTCCTGGTTTGGCTGCTTTCCAGAACTGTTTCTGGGCAGAGTAGCGGTTCATAGGACACAGTCTGAACAGACAGTCTGAAAAATAATTATAATAATCAATATGGTTCTGTTCGTCTGAACATACAGTCTGTAATTCTAGTGTGCGTGCGTGCGTGCGTGCGTGCGTGCGTGCGTGCGTGCGTGCGTGCGTGCGTGTGACCCTGGTGCATAGCGTTAGGAGGACGTCTCCTTAACGCTATGCACTTTCAACTTCCTGCGCACGCATGACAGGCTGCACAGACTGCTGCAAAAATAAAAAGTACACCTTCGCTACTCACCAATACAAAGACGTTTTTGCGGAGTTGAAAGCCTATACTTTCCCTAGTGGATGCACTCGGAGCCCCACATCTCACGCATAAAATGCACTTTTTGGCCAGAAAGATCTGGTCAATGTGATTTCTGAGGGCGCAGTGGAGTAACATATTGTTTCTTTTGTCCCTGGAACAATGTATGCTTTCAAATGGGGGTCCCAGGAACAAGGTATAGGCCTATTTTTCAGATGGGGGTCCCTGGAACACGATATTTTTCAGATGGGGGTCCCTGGAACACGATATTTTTCAGA
>NC_136790.1:7245310-7252810 GCF_951216825.1 Electrona antarctica
TAGGACTAAGGCCCTATACGTCCTCTCTGGGGGGGGGGGGGGGGTACTACCTGTCAGTGGGGAGTGTTGGCTGGGAGGAGGAGTAGGACTAAGGCCCTATACGTCCTCTCTGGGGGGGGGGGGGGGGGGGGTAACTACCTGTCAGTGGGGAGTGTTGGCTGGGAGGAGGAGTAGGACTAAGGCCCTATACGTCCTCTCTGGGGGGGGGGGGGGGTACTACCTGTCAGTGGGGAGTGTTGGCTGGGAGGAGGAGTAGGACTAAGGCCCTATACGTCCTCTCTGGGGGGGGGGGGGGGGGGTAACTACCTGTCAGTGGGGAGTGTTGGCTGGGAGGAGGAGTAGGACTAAGGCCCTATACGTCCTCTCTGGGGGGGGGGGGGGGGTACTACCTGTGAGTGGGGAGTGTTGGCTGGGAGGAGGAGTAGGACTAAGGCCCTACACGTCCTCTCTGGGGGGGGGGGGGGGTACTACCTGTCAGTGGGGAGTGTTGGCTGGGAGGAGGAGTAGGACTAAGGCCCTATACGTCCTCTCTGGGGGGGGGGGGGGGGGGGGGGGGTACTACCTGTCAGTGGGGAGTGTTGGCTGGGAGGAGGAGTAGGACTAAGGCCCTATAGTCCTCTCTGGGGGGAGGGGGGGGGGGGGGGGGGGTACTACCTGTCAGTGGGGAGTGTTGGCTGGGAGGAGGAGTAGGACTAAGGCCCTACACGTCCTCTCTGGGGGGGGGGGGGTACTACCTGTCAGTGGGGAGTGTTGGCTGGAGGAGGAGTAGGACTAAGGCCCTATACGTCCTCTCTGGGGGGGGGTACTACCTGTCAGTGGGGAGTGTTGGCTGGGAGGAGGAGTAGGACTAAGGCCCTATACGTCCTCTCTGGGGGGGGGGGGGGGGGGGGTACTACCTGTCAGTGGGGAGTGTTGGCTGGGAGGAGGAGTAGGACTAAGGCCCTACACGTCCTCTCTGGAGGGGGGGGGGGGGGGGGGGTACTACCTGTCAGTGGGGAGTGTTGGCTGGGAGGAGGAGTAGGACTAAGGCCCTACACGTCCTCTCTGGAGGGGGGGGGGGGGGGGGGGTACTACCTGTCAGTGGGGAGTGTTGGCTGGGAGGAGGAGTAGGACTAAGGCCCTACACGTCCTCTCTGGGGGGGGGGGGGGTAACTACCTGTCAGTGGGGAGTGTTGGCTGGGAGGAGGAGTAGGACTAAGGCCCTACACGTCCTCTCTGGGGGGGGGGGGGGTAACTACCTGTCAGTGGGGAGTGTTGGCTGGGAGGAGGAGTAGGACTAAGGCCCTACACGTCCTCTCTGGGGGGGGGGGGGGGGGTAACTACCTGTCAGTGGGGAGTGTTGGCTGGGAGGAGGAGTAGGACTAAGGCCCTACACGTCCTCTCTGGGGGGGGGGGGGGGTAACTACCTGTCAGTGGGGAGTGTTGGCTGGAGGAGGAGTAGGACTAAGGCCCTATACGTCCTCTCTGGGGGGGGGGGGGGGTACTACCTGTCAGTGGGGAGTGTTGACTGGGAGGAGGAGTAGGACTAAGGCCCTATACGTCCTCTCTGGGGGGGGGGGGGGGGGGGTAACTACCTGTCAGTGGGGAGTGTTGGCTGGGAGGAGGAGTAGGACTAAGGCCCTATACGTCCTCTCTGGGGGGGGGGGGGGGGGTACTACCTGTCAGTGGGGAGTGTTGGCTGGGAGGAGGAGTAGGACTAAGGCCCTATACGTCCTCTCTGGGGGGGGGGGGGGTACTACCTGTCAGTGGGGAGTGTTGGCTGGGAGGAGGAGTAGGACTAAGGCCCTATACGTCCTCTCTGGGGGGGGGGGGGGGTACTACCTGTCAGTGGGGAGTGTTGGCTGGGAGGAGGAGTAGGACTAAGGCCCTATACGTCCTCTCTGGGGGGGGGGGGGGGGGGGGTACTACCTGTCAGTGGGGAGTGTTGACTGGGAGGAGGAGTAGGACTAAGGCCCTATACGTCCTCTCTGGGGGGGGGGGGGGGGGGGGGTACTACCTGTCAGTGGGGAGTGTTGGCTGGGAGGAGGAGTAGGACTAAGGCCCTATACGTCCTCTCTGGGGGGGGGGGGGGGGGGGTACTACCTGTCAGTGGGGAGTGTTGGCTGGGAGGAGGAGTAGGACTAAGGCCCTATACGTCCTCTCTGGGGGGGGGGGGGGGGGGGGTACTACCTGTCAGTGGGGAGTGTTGACTGGGAGGAGGAGTAGGACTAAGGCCCTATACGTCCTCTCTGGGGGGGGGGGGGGGGGGTACTACCTGTCAGTGGGGAGTGTTGGCTGGGAGGAGGGAGTAGGACTAAGGCCCTATACGTCCTCTCTGGGGGGGGGGGGGGTACTACCTGTCAGTGGGGAGTGTTGGGCTGGAGGAGGAGTAGGACTAAGGCCCTATACGTCCTCTCTGGGGGGGGGGGGGGGGGGGGGGGTACTACCTGTCAGTGGGGAGTGTTGGCTGGGAGGAGGAGTAGGACTAAGGCCCTATACGTCCTCTCTGGGGGGGGGGGGGGGGGGGGTACTACCTGTCAGTGGGGAGTGTTGCTGGGAGGAGGAGTAGGACTAAGGCCCTATACGTCCTCTCTGGGGGGGGGGGGGGGGGGTACTACCTGTCAGTGGGGAGTGTTGACTGGGAGGAGGAGTAGGACTAAGGCCCTATACGTCCTCTCTGGGGGGGGGGGGGGGGGGGTACTACCTGTCAGTGGGGAGTGTTGGCTGGGAGGAGGAGTAGGACTAAGGCCCTATACGTCCTCTCTGGGGGGGGGGGGGGGGGGGTACTACCTGTCAGTGGGAGTGTTGGCTGGGAGGAGGAGTAGGACTAAGGCCTATACGTCCTCTCTGGGGGGGGGGGGGGGGGGGGTACTACCTGTCAGTGGGGAGTGTTGGCTGGGAGGAGGAGTAGGACTAAGGCCCTATACGTCCTCTCTGGGGGGGGGGGGGGGGGGGGGTACTACCTGTCAGTGGGGAGTGTTGGCTGGGAGGAGGAGTAGGACTAAGGCCCTATACGTCCTCTCTGGGGGGGGGGGGGGGGGGGGGTACTACTGTCAGTGGGGAGTGTTGGCTGGAGGAGGAGTAGGACTAAGGCCCTATACGTCCTCTCTGGGGGGGGGGGGGGGGTACTACCTGTCAGTGGGGAGTGTTGGCTGGGAGGAGGAGTAGGACTAAGGCCCTATACGTCCTCTCTGGGGGGGGGGGGGGGGGGGTACTACCTGTCAGTGGGGAGTGTTGACTGGGAGGAGGAGTAGGACTAAGGCCCTATACGTCCTCTCTGGGGGGGGGGGGGGGGGGGGTACTACCTGTCAGTGGGGAGTGTTGGCTGGGAGGAGGAGTAGGACTAAGGCCCTATACGTCCTCTCTGGGGGGGGGGGGGGGGGGGTACTACCTGTCAGTGGGGAGTGTTGGCTGGGAGGAGGAGTAGGACTAAGGCCCTATACGTCCTCTCTGGGGGGGGGGGGGGGGGGGGGGTACTACCTGTCAGTGGGGAGTGTTGACTGGGAGGAGGAGTAGGACTAAGGCCCTATACGTCCTCTCTGGGGGGGGGGGGGGGGGGGTACTACCTGTCAGTGGGGAGTGTTGGCTGGGAGGAGGAGTAGGACTAAGGCCCTATACGTCCTCTCTGGGGGGGGGGGGGGGGGGGGGGGTACTACCTGTCAGTGGGGAGTGTTGGCTGGGAGGAGGAGTAGGACTAAGGCCCTATACGTCCTCTCTGGGGGGGGGGGGGGGGGGGGGGGGGGGGGGTTTAGGTATTTCTGTCTAATAAACTATTTAGTTTATTACGTTTTTAAGTTAAAATATGGAGATCAGATAAGAGGTTTCTGTCAGAAAAAGAAAAAAAACAGGATTTATGTAAGCTTTTAAAAAAATCAACAAAGTTTCCCTTTAACAGTATTTATTATTTAGTATAATATTAACAGTGTTGCAAGAAAGAATGTGCAGAAATGTTGTGACACACATGCACACACACACACACACACAGACACGCTCTGATGGAACGATGAGAACTGTCCAGATGTTTAACCAGGATGCACGCACGCACGCACGCACCACGCACGCACGCACGCACGCACGCACGCACGCACGCACGCACGCACGCACGCACGCACGCACGCACGCACGCACGCGCACGCACGCACGCACGCACGCACGCACGCACGCACGCACGCACGCACGCACGCACGCACGCACGCACGCACGCACGCACGCACGCACGCACGCACGCACGCACACACACACACACACACACACACACACACACACACACACACACACACACACACACACACACACACACACACACACACACACACACACACACACACAATCATGAACACTACACTTCCTGTCTAGGAGAGTCAGTTCTAATAATAGCATCATCGCCACACAGATAAGCCTCACACACATGGGTTGCCAGGTCCAAGAAAACCTAGACCCAAAGAAGCGTCTATTGTAACCCACAAAATATATAAATGGGGAGAGTACAGACGGACGGACGGACGGACGGACGGACGGACGGACAGACGGAAAGACGTCCGTCTGGGTAGGCCTACAGCTAATCTCCGTCTAGTATACACTATCTCTATAGTCATGTGATCAACACAGACCTGTCCGCTTCCCCATATTTCATCCCCTTTGGCTATGATTGCATTCCAAAGTTTGCAGGATTGGTCCGTTTTGAACAAAATGCCTCAAATCATGAACACTGAGAGGCCCCTTTTCCACCGGTTGGTTCCCAATGGGAACCGGTTCAGTTATTTGTGGTTTTTAGTCCATGAGCCAGAGGTCCAAAATTGGAACGTTAATTATGAATTGAGTGGGCAAAATTAGATTGTTATCACCATGAAACTTCCCCAATTGAGTACTTACATGAAGACAATGATTCATTGTATTACAAACTTTACATTTTTAAATATGCAAATGAGGTATTATGTAAAAAAATATGCAAAATAATCGAAAATATGAAAAAGCTACTACTGTGGAAGGGTTATCATGTATTAATGTACTTGTATTGATCCTATAAACAATTTAATATAGGTCTAGTTTTTCCCACCAATTTTGGAGCTCTGGCTCATGGACTAAGAACCAAAAAGAACTGAACCGGTTCCCATTGGGAACCAACCGGTGGAAAGGGGGTCAGAGTGCAATTTGACATTTTGCATGCACATTCCCACTAGGCCAAGGAAGAAATTCCACTTGAATTATTTTCTTAATAACAGGCCTTTTAACATTGGCCTGTTATAGCGCCACTAGCAGGGGTCGATTTTTGCAAAACACAAAATACCTCAAATCATGAATGCAGCATCCGATAAGCCTATCTCACAGAATTTCCCCGCCCCCCTAAATACGCCCCCTTTCGGGGTTAGTGGTGATAGCGTGACGTCACTCCATAGACGCTACATGTTAAAAGAGGTTATTTAAGAAGTCTACAACTTTTGTTTTCTCAAGGTAAGGTTTGTTCTATCTGCTCGACCTGATTTACCATCTTGTTTGCTTCATAATAATATTGGTCTGTCACATTTTTACATTAGAAAATGTACTTAGATTCTCCAGAGAAAAAAACGTGTAAATGCCCATGTTAAAGTCACCACTATTTACCGGAAGTGGGCGTGAAAAACGGGCTGTGAGATAGGCCTATTGCCGTGAAAGGCATAATAACATGTGGCACCTGTAATTGGTCTATAGCACCACCAGGAGGCCACAATAACCTACGTACCTGACCTGTTATAGCGCCACCAGCAGGCCACAATATTCGTCGACAATACCTCTTGTGTGTGTGAGTTTGCGCGTGCGCGTGCGCGTGCATGTGTGTGTGTGTGTGTGTGTGTGTGTGTGTGTGTGTGTGTGTGTTTGGTGCGCGCACACATGTGCAAGTGTGTGTGTGTGTGTGTGTGTGTGTGTTACCTCTGAACTTCTTGGGAGGATTGTTGAGGTCTCCTGCATCGGGCTGGACAACACAGCGGTCATCCACCAGGCTGAGGAGAACAACAACAGGACACTATGTTACACTCCGTTACCGACTACAGATACACCATTATTGCAACGGTAGGTCGCAGTTTACTATGAAAACCTAGATTTCATGTCAGTCAGTCACGGCATGTGGCATGGCCGAGACTATGTTTTGCACCTGGTCTGTCGGTCGGTCCGTCGGTCCATCCGTCCATCTGTCCGAACGTACTTATATGTGCGCGTACGTATGTGTGCACGTACAATACGTACACGTGTCTGTGTACAACTAATATCTGGCACACGTGTCTGTGTACAGCTAAAATCTCGATAATGACCGCCGACCCGTTTATTATCTATTCATTATCTATTCATTCATGGAGCGGTTCTCAAACGTTTTCATGTCCACATTGACCCCCATCTGAAAATGTTTTAGTGCCCTAAACAAATGTTAAAAAAGTGCTCCAAACTAAGAAAATAAAATGCCTTGCCTTGGCTGGCCTATGATGTAATCTTCAAAAGCCATGCACTGGCGGGGCTAGCGCCCCTCAAAAAAGAAAAACAAATCTATATGTTCAACAATGGCAGTACAAGCTCACAGTGCATGAAGGGCATGAAGTGACGCACTGTGAGCATTGTGGATCTGCACAGGCAGGCAGGCAGGCAGGCAGGCAGGCAGGCAGGCAGGCAGGCAGGCAGGCAGGCAGGCAGGCAGGCAGGCAGGCAGGCAGGCAGGCAGGCAGGCAGGCAGGCAGGCAGGCAGGCAGGCAGGCAGGCAGGCAGGCAGGCAGGCAGGCAGGCAGGCAGGCAGGCAGGCAGGCAGGCAGGCAGGCAGGCAGGCAGGCAGGCAGGCAGGCAGGCAGGCAGGCAGGCAGGCAGGCAGGCAGGCAGGCAGGCAGGCAGGCAGGCAGGCAGGCAGGCAGGCAGGCAGGCAGGCAGGCAGGCAGGCAGGCAGGCAGGCAGGCAGGCAGGCAGGCAGGCAGGCAGGCAGGCAGGCAGGCAGGCAGGCAGGCAGGCAGGCAGGCAGGCAGGCAGGCAGGCAGGCAGGCAGGCAGGCAGGCAGGCAGGCAGGCAGGCAGGCAGGCAGGCAGGCAGGCAGGCAGGCAGGCAGGCAGGCAGGCAGGCAGGCAGGCAGGCAGGCAGGCAGGCAGGCAGGCAGGCAGGCAGGCAGGCAGGCAGGCAGGCAGGCAGGCAGGCAGGCAGGCAGGCAGGCAGGCAGGCAGGCAGGCAGGCAGGCAGGCAGGCAGGCAGGCAGGCAGGCAGGCAGGCAGGCAGGCAGGCAGGCAGGCAGGCAGGCAGGCAGGCAGGCAGGCAGGCAGGCAGGCAGGCAGGCAGGCAGGCAGGCAGGCAGGCGGGCGAGTTCTGCTGAGTTGGCGGTTAAGACTGCCGACCGTGGCCTCGAGCCAAGAGTTGTCAAGACTGTGTGTGTGTGTGTGTGTGTGTGTGTGTGTGTGTGTGTGTGTGTGTGTGTGTGTAGTTGTGGATCGGTAGAAAGGCCATGATATGATGACTGTGTTGTGACTGAGACTTGGCTGTGGGTCAGTGTATAGAGCAGTAGTTTTCAACCCTTTC